>NC_142225.1:3776104-4056104 GCF_049639895.1 Pseudopodoces humilis | reverse complement strand
GGAATAATCCGGGAATAATCAGGAATAAATGGATTTATACCCCAGGAATGGGAATTCTTTGAAACCTCTGTGAGCATAAACCCAAACAGCAGCACCAGACCCATTTTTTATTTTTATTTTAAATTTATTTTTATTATTATTAATTTTTATTTTAATTTTTATTTGGGGATTATGTTGTTGTTTTTATTTTTATTTTCGTTTGTATTCTTATATTTTTATTTTTATGTTTTAATTTTTATTTTTATTGTTTTTATTTTTATTCTTAATTTATTTTTATTTTTATAGAAAATTGGGTAAAACTGGGCCAAAATTTGTCCTGATTGAGAGATTTAAATCAAGGAAAAATCCATGTTTTGGAATATAAAAGTTTGGAATGGGAATATTGGGAAACATCCCCTGGGGCAGAGCTTCAACCTCTGTGGGACCAAACTTCCTTTGGGATCACTTTGGTTTAAAATTGGGAATGAAGGAGATTCCAGAGGGAGGGAGAAACAGCCTGGGAAATGCCTCTGGAGCTGGGAGTGGGATGAGAAGGGAATGGGATGAGAAGGGAATGGGATGAGAAGGGAATGGGATGAGAAGGGAATGGGATGAGAAGGGAATGGGATGAGGAAGGGAATGGGATGAGAAGGGAATGGGATGAGAAGGGAATGGGATGAGCAGGGAATGGGATGAGAAGGGAATGGGATGAGGAAGGGAATGGGATGAGAAGGGAATGGGATGAGCTGGGAATGGGATGAGCTGGGAATGGGATGAGAAGGGAATGGGATGAGAAGGGAATGGGATGAGGAAGGGAATGGGATGAGGAAGGGAATGGGATGAGGAAGGGAATGGGATGAGCTGGGAATGGGATGAGCTGGGAATGGGATGAGCTGGGAATGGGATGAGAAGGGAATGGGATGAGCTGGGAATGGGATGAGAAGGGAATGGGATGAGCTGGGAATGGGATGAGAAGGGAATGGGATGAGAAGGGAATGGGATGAGGAAGGGAATGGGATGAGAAGGGAATGGGATGAGGAAGGGAATGGGATGAGAAGGGAATGGGATGAGGAAGGGAATGGGATGAGGAAGGGAATGGGATGAGGAAGGGAATGGGATGAGAAGGGAATGGGATGAGCTGGGAATGGGATGAGAAGGGAATGGGATGAGAAGGGAATGGGATGAGCTGGGAATGGGATGAGAAGGGAATGGGATGAGAAGGGAATGGGATGAGAAGGGAATGGGATGAGAAGGGAATGGGATGAGCTGGGAATGGGATGAGAAGGGAATGGGATGAGCTGGGAATGGGATGAGCTGGGAATGGGATGAGAAGGGAATGGGATGAGAAGGGAATGGGATGAGAAGGGAATGGGATGAGAAGGGAATGGGATGAGCTGGGAATGGGATGAGAAGGGAATGGGATGAGCTGGGAATGAGATGAGAAGGGAATGGGATGAGAAGGGAATGGGATGAGAAGGGAATGGGATGAGCAGGGAATGGGATGAGAAGGGAATGGGATGAGCTGGGAATGGGATGAGAAGGGAATGGGATGAGCTGGGAATGGGATGAGCTGGGAATGGGATGAGAAGGGAATGGGATGAGAAGGGAATGGGATGAGAAGGGAATGGGATGAGAAGGGAATGGGATGAGCTGGGAATGGGATGAGCTGGGAATGGGATGAGCTGGGAATGGGATGAGAAGGGAATGGGATGAGAAGGGAATGGGATGAGCTGGGAATGGGATGAGAAGGGAATGGGATGAGCAGGGAATGGGATGAGAAGGGAATGGGATGAGAAGGGAATGGGATGAGAAGGGAATGGGATGAGGAAGGGAGTGGGATGAGGAAGGGAATGGGATGAGCTGGGAATGGGATGAGCAGGGAATGGGATGAGCAGGGAATGGGATGAGCTGGGAATGGGATGAGCTGGGAATGGGATGAGCTGGGAATAGGGTGAGGAAGGGAATGGGATGAGGAAGGGAATGGGATGAGAAGGGAATGGGATGAGCTGGGAATGGGATGAGAAGGGAATGGGATGAGAAGGGAATGGGATGAGGAAGGGAATGGGATGAGAAGGGAATGGGATGAGAAGGGAATGGGATGAGAAGGGAATGGGATGAGAAGGGAATGGGATGAGCTGGGAAGGACTGGATGAGCAGGAAGATTCCTCAGCCATGGGCTCAGGAGCACCTGAGATGGGCCAAGGTGTCCCTGCGCTGTCCCAGCTCTTCCCAAACCTCCTGCATGGAATCTTGGAATGGTTTGTGCTGGAAAGGACCTTGGGGATCATCCCACCCCCTGCCAGGGCAGGGACACCTTCCCCAATCCCAGGCTGCTCCAAGCCCCGTCCAGCCCGGCCTTGGGCACTGCCAGGGATCCAGGGAATTTCCAGGGGGTTTCCTCATGGAATCAGGAGGAATTTCCTCATGGAATCAGGAAGAATTTCCTCATGGAATCAGGAGGAGTTTCCTCATGGAATCAGGAGGAATTTCCTCATGGATTCAGGAGGAGTTTCCCCATGGAATCAGGAGGAATTTCCTCATGGAATCAGGAGGAATTTCCTCATGGAAAGGGTGTTCAGGCCTCGGAAGAGCCCAGGGAGGTTTGGAGTCCCCATTCCTGGAGGTATCCAAGGAATTCCTGGATGTGGCACTGAGTGCTCTGGGCTGGGGACGAGCTGGGGATTGGTCACAGGCTGGACTCGATGATCCTGGAGGGATTTTCCAGCCCCAACAATTCCAGGAACATGGATAAATGGCATCAGTCTCCATCTGTGCGCTGCCAGAACCGGCCCCACATCCACACCGCCCTTTGAAAACTCCCACTTTTCCCCTCATCAACAACATTCCAAAAAAACGATCCCGATTTTATGATTCAGCAAAGACCAACCTCACCCAGCCGAGCTCCTGGAAGCCACTGGGGTTTTGTCATTTCTACTCCCAAGGAATTTCCTTTTTTAACCTTGCCCAAGCCAGGAAGCCGCCTATCTATGGCCAGCAGTGCCCAAAATTTGGTTTTCCTGGAATTTTCCCCCCTTTCCCTCCGCACACCCACACGCTTCAGGCTTTTTAGGATCGTGCACTCTAATTTGGCATTTCCAGCCTGCTGCTGTGGCTTGGAGAGAGGCTCCACTTCTGCCCAGTCATCCTCCTTGTGCAACGCTCCCTTCCCCCTTTTGTGGGGCCACAACCACCCCACAACCACCGGGAACAGGAGGAAACCCAGGAAGTCTGGGGCAAAAAAAAACCAAAAAAAAAAAAACCAAACAAACCTGAAACTTTCAATTTCCAAAGACACAGCCCCAAAACCAAAAGGCCCAAAAGCCACCGCTGTGGTTTCCCTTTGCTGGAGTCAAGAGCTGCTATTTTTGTTAAAAATGTGGGATCTGGGGCCCTTCTCTTCCCCTGCAGGAAGGGGGGGATGCAGCACCCCGGATTAAAAGCAGCTGACTGATCCACAGGGCTCTCTCCCATGGATTCCTCAAATATTTCCTGCCCACACTGCGGGAAGATTTCTTTGTAAGGTGAAAGAAAGTTGGGGGAAAAAGGGAGATTTTTGGGAAAAATTCCATCTTTCTCATGGTAATTTATGGAATTTTCTCCCCCCTTTCTTTCCCTTCAGTTCTGCATCATCCTTGGGTTTCTCAGCACAGCAAATCCACACCAATGACATCATTAAAAACTTGCCATCCATAAATTGCATAAATTGCAATAATTAAATTGCATCAATTAAAGCCACCTGCCCGGGGCAGGAATGGGATTCCAGCACTTGGGAAGAGTGTTGTGGATGTGACCTCGCTGTCACCGGGGGCATTTTGAGCCTCTAAACCTCTGATCACAAAGATGGTTTTCATTTTCAACAACTCCCAAAAAAATCCTGAGCTGACAGAACAAAGACTTCGGTCTTGTCTGTCTTGCTCTTATTAATTTGAGGTGTTCTTTTGTCATTAAAAGATTCTTTAGATGACAAAGAAGCGCCAAATGTGTCAAAATGGCACAGGTGGAAGTGACTTGAGTGTCACTTGTGTGTGTGTGAGCAGCTGTGGTGGCACATTTTTGTTCCTTAACCTAAAAATGAGTTTATTTACAGAGGAATATCCCAGCAGGATCGGTCAGAGGTGTCCAGAGGAGCCCACTTTGGGATCCTTTTGGGATTCAGGTTTTGCTCTGGGATTCCTGCAGCTCCCATTGCTCCGTTCCTGAGTTTTGTGTGGACAATCCGCTGTTTATTTTATATATTTTAAGCTCTTTTCTGACGCTTCCCAGCAACAAAGTCGCAGTTTCTGTAGCCAGTGACAAAAATCAGGGAGCGAGCCACAGCTTCCCAAAACAGCCAGGCTCAAAGAGAATTCCAGTGGCTCAAAGAGAAGCAGGACCAGGTCCCAGCACAGAGCTGGGGAAGCCACGGTACAAAACTATCTGAAATTCCTTTGAGGACTGAGCAGCCTCCTACTTTTCAAAGGTGTTCCCGAACAATTGTGAATTATTCGGCTGACAAAGCCTTATCTCGGCAGCCCCCGCGCTCCTAATCTCCCACGGAGCCGCACCAGGGTGAATTCTGGAAGCCAGCAGGCTCGGCACGGCGCGGCTCCAAACATGTGCACAGCTGATTATTTCCACAGCCTGCAAAAGAACTGCGCTAAAAAAAAAAAGAAAAAAGAAAAAAAAAAAAAGTAAAAAGTTATAGGATTCAACACTGAAAAAAAAAATTAAGTGTCAGGCACGGACAGACGCCTCGGAGCGGGGAGATAAAGGGGATGGGGCGGAAGCGGGTGGCGGGGGGTGGCGGGGATCGCGCGGTGTCCCCGTGTCCCCCCCCAACATGGCAGCAGCGCCCGCCGCGCCCCACGTGCGCCCGTCCCGCCGGCGCGCCCCTGGCCCCGCCCACCGCGGGAGGGTCACGCCCCTTTTCGGCGATCTTGCCTCTGATTGGTTTAGGCCGAGTATGACCACGCCCCTCGGAGCGGCGGGACGCTCTGTGATTGGCTGCGTTACGGCGCGGCCCCGCCCAGCGGCGCTCGGCGGCGCTCGGGGCCCGGCCGGGAGCGCCGCCAGTTCCCGGCGTCCTGCGGCGGAGCCGGCGGCGGCTGCTGCGCCTCGCTCCGCCCGCTGCTCCCTCCTGCACTCCTCTGCTCCCTCCTGCTCCCTCCTGCACCCCTCTGCTCCCTCCTGCACCCCTCTGCTCCCTCCTGCTCCCTCCTGCACCCCTCTGCTCCCTCCTGCACCCCTCTGCTCCCTCCTGCACCTTCCTGCACCCCTCTGCACCTTCCTGCACCCCTCTGCTCCCTCCTGCACCCCTCTGCACCCTCCTGCACCCCTGTTCTCCCCCTGTCCCTCTGCCCCCCGCTCCTGCCCCGCTGCCGCCGCCTCCATCCCGCTCCGTGCCGGGGCCCATGGAGCTGCTGTGCGTGGAGTCCGCGCCCCGCGTGCCCCGCGCCGGGCGGGACCCGCAGCTGCTCGGGGACCGGCGGGTGCTGCAGAACCTGCTGAGCCTGGAGGAGCGCTACAGCCCGCGCCTGTCCTACTTCCAGTGCGTGCAGCGCGACATCCAGCCCTACATGCGGAAGATGTTGGCCTTCTGGATGCTGGAGGTAGCGAAACGCGGCGGGGTTCCCCGGAGCTGCGGGCCCGGGGACAGCGCTGGTGTCCCGAGTGTCGGGCGGGGGGCGATGCCGCTGCGGGTGGAGGCTCCGCAGGCAGCTTTGCAGCCTCTCCGTGAGTTTGGCTGTGCTGAAATTGAGATTCCCCCATGCAGGACCCTCCCCCGAACACAAAACCAGGGGGTGAGAGACCCCCTAAAAACCTCCGCTCTGCCGGGCAGCCCCGAGGCTGGGGGAAATAAGAACGCTACTACTGACTTCCCTAAATTAAAAGTGAATCTGGCTCTCTCTGGGATGGAGTTCGGGGCGGGGGGGATCTCATGGTGGGCTCGCAGGGAAAAATCTCAATAAATGAGGATTCTGCAATGCTGGCTCCTGCCTTTTCCCAGCCGGTGCTGCAGGAAGCTCTTCCAAAGAAATAATGAATATTTTAATTTTAAAGGGTTTTTTTCCCGCCCTGCTGTCACTCTGTTCCTGCAATCCCCGTTTCAAGAAGGGTTGTTTGATAAATGCCGCGTTGGAAGCCGCTCCTGTGGAGCCCTAAAGGCAGAGATGACACTGGCGGTTGTCACGACCTTCGTGTCATTGTCCCCATGGCCGGGACAACCGCGGCTGGCAGGAGGAGGAGGAGGGTGGTGTTTGCTGCAGAATGAGGAGAAACCGCAATATTTTTATGGTTATGTCGAAAGAAGGAAGTTCAGAGTGACAAGTGTCATGATGCTGGTGGCAGATAAGAGCACAGGGCTGAAATTTGGACTTGCTGGACTCTGCTGGTGGCTGAGGGAGGGGACTTTGGGGACTCGGTGTTGATTTGGGTGCTGCCATTGATTCTCCTCGTGTCCCTGGGGTCTCCAGGTGGAACTGCCAGCCCTGGATCCTTCTCTCCACTCTCCAGCTGGAGCTGCTCCTTTGCTCCAGAGCTCCCCAGGGCAGGGGTGGCAGCTGGCTGGAGCCATCCCCAGCAGGGCACAGCAGAAACGGGGCCAAAGCAGGCAGTTTCGGATTTATTCATGCACTCTTTGGAGCTGCAGCTCGGTTCTGCTGCTTTCCACAGGAAGATGAAGCCTCAGGATGCGACGGGGGCGATGCCTGCGGCTCCTTCCCTGCCGAGGGCGCCTGCCAAGTGTGAAACAGCAGCTCTGAAGCTGTGCTGAGCTCTCCTGCGCTCACCAAAACTTCCTTTTCTCTCGTGTCTCTGCCCCCGGGGCTGGCCAGGTGTGTGAGGAGCAGAAGTGTGAGGAGGAGGTTTTCCCGCTGGCCATGAACTACGTGGATCGTTACCTGTCCTCCGTGGCCGTGCAGAAGAACCACCTGCAGCTGCTGGGAGCTGTGTGCATGCTCCTGGCCTCCAAGCTGAGGGAAACCATGCCCCTGACCGTGGAGAAGCTCTGCATCTACACCGACAACTCCATCACGGCCCAGGAGCTGCTGGTAACGCCCTGTGCCCCCTCCCAGCTCCTGCTTGGCATCGCTGTCCTGCTCTCATCCCATTCCTCTCCTCCTTGGGGAAGGGTTTTCCGTCCTCCCCGTGCTGGGGAGCAGAGTTGTCCCCTCCTGGTTGTGGAGGAAGTTTCATGTGCCAGCACCGAGCTGTCACTCTGAGTTTTGTCACTCTGAGCTGTCACTCTGAGTTTTGTCACTCCAGTGACATCTCCCAGGCTCCAGGCTCTGGTCAGGCAGTTCTGGTAACGCCCTGTGCCCTCTCCCAGTGCCCAGCTCCTGCTTGGCATCACCATCCTGCCCTCTGATCCCATCCCTCTGCCTTCCCTCCTCCTTGGGGAAGGTTTTTCCATCCTCCCCGTGCTGGGGAGCAGAGTTGTCCCCTCCTGGTTGTGGAGGAAGTTTCATGTGCCAGCACCGAGCTGTCACTCTGAGTTTTGTCACTCCAGTGACATCTCCAAGCTCTGGGTCAGGCAGTTCTGCCTCCCCCCAGCTGCAAAAAGCGGGGAATGTGGGAGATTCACTTCCACAGCAGCAGGAAAAATGGGATTTTAGGTGCAGAGTGAAGCAGCAGAGTGGCTGTGAGGGGTTTCTGGGCTGGGGCGCTCCTGGGGAGGTCACTTGGTGTTCCAGGGTGGTGGCAATGAGTGGAATTCCTGCTCTAGCCCTCCATTTCTCACCCTGCATCCAGAAAGTTCCGTCCTGAGGCTCTGAAAGGCCAAATGTTCACTGGTGGTGTCTGATGAGATCCAAACCCGTGAGCTCAGCCTGCGCCACGAGGCAGGAAATGGGAGAAAAGCCCTTTTTTTGGGGCTTCAGGAGGGAGCAGTGACCTCCCCTCGGTGACAGAACATCCCTGGGGACCGTCAGCTCCGAGAATCTCTCGGGGTTACTCATCACCGAGCTCAGCAGCTCTGGTTGTTTCGGGCTGGGCTGATCTGAGTGTGATCCGTGCCCCAGGTGGGCAGCCAAGCCACAGAACTTTCAGGTGTGACTCGAGGGCAGTTCTGGGAACTGCAGAGCTCTCTGAGCTGAGCCTGGCTTTTCCCAAGGCTGGGGAAAATCCCCTCCCCTCCAGACCCCTCTGCCTGGAGTCATTAGTGGGTGGTGATTGCCTTAATTAGCCCTCAGGAGCCGAGGAGTGCTGAGAATGCCCACAGGAAACTCCTTTTTCCCTGGATGCTGAGCCCTGTCCCCATCCCTGACTCCTTCAGCTCCCAATTGTGGCTCCCAGTTGGGTTTAATTCTGATTAATTTGCTGATTTTTGATGAGGATTTGCTGTTCCCAGCTCAATCTTGAGCAGGTGAGGAGTGGGCAGAGCATCCCTGGAGATTCTCCCTCATTCCCAGGCTCCAGGGTTAATTCCTGCTGATCTTTCCTGCTCCTTCCTCCTGGGAGCTGGGGATGGAGGAGGAAAACTCTGCTCCCTGTTCCTCACTCCTGATCCTGCAGGTCTCGGTCCTGGAATTCTCCTTCCATCCAGTTTTTCCTCCCATGATCCTGGGTTGCTCTTGGATGCTTTGTGGTGGACTCCAGAGTCGATCTGGATGAAAACAGCTTTAATTTGGGAGTCAAAAGAGCTTTTTGGGGGGGCTTCTCCAGGCAAACTGGATCCTTCTCTTCTTTCCTGATGGGAATGTGAGCACTCAGCAGAGCAGAGGGTTATTCCTGTTTATTATCCAAGGGCTGGACAGAGGAATTGGGAACCAGCCTGGCCCGGAGGGAGGGAAACTGAGGCACTGACCTGGAGAGTCCCTGGATTTCCATGGATTCCAACCCCTTTTGGAGCACGTTCTGCTCCAATAAAGAGGGAATTGAGGGAATATCCAGGGACCTGAAGGATTTGCCCTGGCTGTGGGACCTGAGGGAATTAAATCTGGATTACAACACCCATGGGAAAAGTCATCTTCCCTGGATTTCCATGGATTTTATGGATTTTAACCCCTTTTGGAGCACATTCTGTCCCAACAAAGAGGGACTGGAGGGAATATCCAGGGATCTGTGAAGGATTTGCCCTGGCTGAGAGCCCTGAGGGAGTTAAATCTGAATTACAACACCTCAGAGCTGCTGCTTCCCCCTCTGTGCTCATGCCCTGCTCTTTCCCAACCCCCTGGAAGAGGGTGGGGAGAGCAGGGTCAGGGGAGCTTCTTCAGCAGCCTCTGGACAATCCTGGCCTCCCTTCCATGGCCCGGGGCCATCCCAGCAGGAAGCTGGCTCACATTCCCAGGGGCTTTGCTTCCTCCTCCTCCTCCTCCTCGGGCCGGGATGCTTGGCAGCAGCTCAGCCCTTCAGAAAGGACACAGAACCTCGCTGGAGTTATTCTGGGGGAGAAGGAAATGATGCAAGGAGGGATTTGTCCATTTGGAGGAAGTTGGATTTCCGTCCAGGCCGTTCTCTAACCCACCTTGCTTTTTTTTTTTTTTTTTTTTGTAATTCTTTCTTTTTCATGCTTTTTTTTTTATTTTCTTTATCTTCATAAAGAGTTTGCTGGCCTGGGGAAGAGGGGGTTCAGCTGCTCAGAGCTTGGGGAGAACAGCTGGAAATCACCTCCATCCTCCTGCTTTGGCTTAGAAATCTTCAGCCTCGGTTTTGCCAAGGGATTCCCTGGAAAAAGAATGAGGAGCCTCCAGGGAGAGGATGCAGGAGCAGCAGTGGGGAGTGAAAATCAGGGAATAAGAGCTGAGGGTGCAGGGGTGTTCCCAGAATTTGTGTTTCCCTTCTGGTGGCTCAGCTCCATGCTGAGCTGTCACCTGTCCCTTCACACACCCTGACCTCTGCTCAGGCCGTGGAAATCCAGCCTTTTTCCCACATTTTCCATCTGCAGATGGATTTTGGTGCTGCAGCTCCCCCAGCCCCTGGGAGTGACCTCAGGAGTGTCCCCAAGCGTGTGACAGCACCGAGGGCCCTTCCCATCTGCAGGGCCAGAACCCAAAATCGCTGCCAGCGAGGGCAGGACTGGCTGTCACTGTCACATCCCAGATGGAGCCAGACGTTCCCTGCCCTTCTCTGAGGCTGCTGCAGCTTTTCTGGCAGCACCAGGACTCTTCTCACCTGGGCAGAGCAGGAAAGGCTCTGGGAATTTTGGGAATTTTCCTTCCTCCTTTATTTTTTTTGGGGTTTTTTTTTTTGGTTGGCTGAGGTTTTTTGGTTGTTTTTTTTTTTTTTTTCCTCTGGGTACAACCAGGAGAGATCAGCTCACACCCTGCCGTGTGTGATTCCCAGCCCCACAGAGCCCTGCCCCGGGGGGATCTGGCATGGGGGAATCCGCTGCATTCCCAGCTCTGGGATGGGCAGGGAGGAGAAACAGGAGAAACAAAAGGACATTTTCCACTTTCTTCCTCTGCTCCACTCCCCAGGCAGGGGCTGATTCCGTGAGGAAAAGCCAGGAAAAGGATGTTTGATGTTTGCTCCATCGGCTGTCACTGGCCTGGCCTGGCCCGGCCGCTTTTGTTCTGTTCCTTGAAGGGATCCGACCCAGATCCCGACCCAGAGGCTGCTGGGGCAGAGGAGAGGGACGAGCACGGGGCAGCTTTGGCAGGAGAATCTGCCCTGAGCTCTGTCCTGGCCCCTGGGGACAGTCCCTGGGCCTGGGGACAATCCCTGGCACCTCCAGCTGGCACTGCCAGGTCAGGGTGGCCTCAGGGATCTGGGGGATAACGAGGAGCCAGAGCTTGTCCATGGGCAGGATCCATCCCTGGGACAGGCTGTGCTGGCTCCTGTCCCATGGCTGAGGGTGGCAGGGCCTCTGCTGGGCTCTGCTGCTTCCCTTGGATTGGGGGATTCCTTTGGGGTTTGCTTCCCTTGGATTTGGGGATTCCTTTGGGGTTTGCTTCCCTTGGATTGGGGGATTCCTTTGGGGTTTGCTTCCCTTGGATTGGGGGATTCCTTTGGGGTTTGCTTCCCTTGGATTGGGGGATTCCTTTGGGGTTTGCTGTGTGAGGAGGGAGCTCCAGGCCCTGCTCCAGTGGGGAGGGACTGCCAGACGTGTCCTGTGTCCCTTCCCAAGGACCTGGAGGAGCTTTCCCAACCATCTGGAGGCTCCTGGGTGAGGAAGAGGTGGGGACAGAGCTCTGCAGTGGCTCTCCCCTGTGTCCCTTGGCTGTGTGTCCCACTCAGGACATTCCACACCCGTCTTTCCTCCTTTTCCCAAGCCTGATCTTCCTCCTCTGCTCCAGTCCCTCCCTCCACCCAGGCACTTGGTGATCCTCAGGCTCTGCAGCTCTTTCCCAAAGCTCCTTTTTGCTTTTATCCCGTGGATTTGGCTTAAAAAACTTCCAGTCCTGGCAGGCTGGGAGGTGGGAGGCAGGAATGGATTCCTGGGGGGAAAAGCAGAGGCTGGGAAGTGGCAGCTTGGGCCCAGGGTGGGGGTTTGGAGCAGGTTGAGCAACGTGTTTGAGCAACTCAGGGTGGGTTTGTTGTGTAAAGGGAAAGAGGGAAGGGGGGGAACAATAAGAAAAAAAAGGGGAAAATGAAGATCTGAGCTTAGGAAAAAATGTCACTTCCTCAAATCTGTCTGTTCTGGAGCTCTGGAATCCTGAATTTTTTGGAGAAAAAGGAGATTTGTGTTGGGCAGGGTGAGGTCCTGAACTTGGGACACCTGGCCAGCCCCAGCCCTGCTCTGGACCCTCAGCTTCAGCTCCTGGGGGGTTTTCCTTTCCCAGCAGGGCCGCTGTCCCCTGTCCTGGGCAGGAGGGACCTGGGGACACCCTCAGGCCTTTCTGAACCCCCAACCCAGATCTGCTGCTGACCCATGGGATGAGGGGAAAAGGGGCTGGAAAAACCCTGGGAAATGGGGGAGTTGATCCTGGCAGAGGTGACAGCAGTGACAGCCCAGCCAGCCTCCTTGTGTGTGGCCCCCAGATGGATTCAGCTGCTGCTCCAGCCTTGCCAGAGCTGGGATTTGAGGGCAGGGATCCCAAATTTTGTGCTGAGGCTCCAAGTGGGGCTCTCCTTGTGTTCACCTTGGCACCCCCTGAGCCCGGGAGCTGTGGGGGGATGGCTCTGCCAAGGGTTGTCCCCATCCCTGTCCCTGGCAGGAGTGGAGCCAGGAGGGGCTCACGGGGTTCAGGAGCAGCCGGAGCTCCAGCTGGAACTCAAGGGGCTCCAAGCCTTCCACCATCTGCTCCCAGCCTGGCTGGCTCCTGGAGATCCCAGAAATCCCTGCTGGATTTTTGGAGGGAACACCCCGGCCTGGGATGGAGGCATTGGCAGCACCTGGGATGGCCCAGGGGGTGTTGGTGTGGCTGATCAGTGCTGGGGATGCTCCGAGCACACTTGGAGGCTTTCTTGGTGGAGAAAAGGGAATTTTCTGCCAAAAAAAGAAAAAATAGCATTCCCAGCTTGGGAATTCCCTCCTGCCCCAGGGTTTGTGGGGCAGTCACAGCCCTATGGTTGCTCTACCCTGAGCTGGATTGTCCTGGGAGCCTGGACATCAGCCTGTCTACTTGGGAGTGGGGAAGGGATTGGGAATGGTGTCCCTGCTCTGGGTTTCCCTCTGTCCCTGCTCTGGATTTCCCTCTGTCCCTGCCCTGGGTTTCCCTCTGTCCCTGCTCTGGATTTCCCTCTGTCCCTGCTCTGGGTTTCCCTCCCTGGGCTCTCACAGCACCTTGCAAAGCGAGCAGTGTCCAGGGCTAATCCCTGCAAAGCAAAATCCACATTTTTTGCTCTGCTCCCGGCTCTGAGCAGCCCAGGGCTGGAATTGTGGGGACAGCCCCTCTGCCCTTCCCCATCCTGCGCTGGCCCCGGAGCCTCCTGAGCCATCCCATAACGTCCTGTCCTTGCTGACCCCGCAGCACTGGGAGCTGCTGGTCCTGGAGAAGCTCAAGTGGGACCTGGTGTCGGTGATTGCCAACGATTTCCTGCCTCACATCCTGCACCGGCTGCCGCTGCCCGCCGACAAGGCGGAGCTGGTGAAGAAACACGCGCAGACCTTCATCGCCCTCTGTGCCACAGGTGGGTGCTGGGCCCAGGGGTGCTGGGACACCTGGGATGGGCTCCCCACCTTTTTTGGGAGCTGGGTGTCTGCCTTCATTGCAGTCAGAGCCGTTCAGGGTGGGATAACGCTCCTGGGGGCTCTTAGATGCCAGGAGAGCTGTGCCAGTCTCTTGCTGTGCCTGTGGGAGGCTGCCCAGGGTTCAATCCCAACTTTTCTCGGCCTCTCCCTCAGCCTCTGGAGCCACCTCATCCCAGGACTTCTCCTGAAGGCCTGGCCCTGGTGCTCAGCCTGTTCCATGCTCCTCCATCCCAGTTTCTCCCCGCCACGCCGCGCAGAGCCCTCTGCGAGACCCTCCCGAGCTCCACAGGGAAAATCCCTCTCCCAATCTCCCCCTGCGTCCTCACTGACGGCTCCTTCCCCGCTCGTGTCCCTGTGCTGGCTCCAGACTACACCTTTGTGATGTACCCCCCGTCCATGATCGCCACGGGCAGCATCGGAGCCGCCATCCACGGCCTGAGCCTCTCCCTGAACGGCTTCAGCGGCGAGGCCATCACGGAGCTGCTGGCCGGGATCACGGGCACGGAGGTGGTGAGTGGACACCGGGAATTCCAGCTGCTGGGAACCTCCCTTCTTCAGATTTTCCATGGAGCGTGGGACTGGGGAGGGTGTGGAGTCTCTGACCTGGATGTGTCCCCGTGTCACCTGCTCCGGGTGGCCACGAGGAGGGAGAGCCTGGGATGGACTGGCCGTGGTGATGGGCAGCCAGGCACAGGGATGGACTCCAGAGGGCCCTTCCAGCCCCAGCTCCTCTGGGATTCGGTGGAATTGCGCTGTCCAGACTGGTTTGAGGAGAAGCAAGGGCTGTGGGATGATCCCAAACACAGCCCCGGGCAGGGCGGGCTGGGCTCGGAGCCTTTGAAATGGCACACAAAGGGCAGGATCTGTTCCCTGCCGGGCAGGTGGTGACAGGATCGGGTTCTCCGCCTGGGATGGGGACAGGGACACGTCGGGCTCGGCATCTGCTCCCCTCAGTGTCCGGTTGCAGGTGCCCTGGCTGGGGGCGGAGAGGGGGCTGGGACATGAAACATTGCAGGTTTAGGGACATCAGGATGGGGGGGTTCTCCAGCCCCTCTGCCACCCTTGGAGCAGGGACAGGGATCCCACTGGGCTCTCCAGGTCACTCCAATCGGGAGCTTTTCTTCTCCCCTTTGATCTCCTCCCTGCCCAGGTCAGTTACAGGAGCTGGATCAGGGGTGGGGGTGGCTGCCACGGGGCTTTGTCCTGGCGGGAGGCTCCCGATCCATTTGTGCAGATGGAATTTTTTTGTTCTCCTTTTTAAAGAGAGAAATCAGTGCAGCCACCTGCTCCCAACCTGCTCCACGAGGTCGGGGCTGTGCAGGGAACAGGTGGGAAGCAGGGAGGGTTCTGTGGAGGGAGAGGAGCTGAAATGGAGCCCAGCACCCTCCTGTCCCTCCCCAGCATCTGCTGTGCTCCCTGCCCAGGTGTGGGGTGCCTCACAAACAGCTCCAGCCCAAGCAGGACTGTGGCAGCTCCTCCTGGGATGTGTCCACAGAATCTGGGGCTCCTGGGAGAGCACCTGGGCTCGGCCTTCCCCCACCTGTGGTGCTGCTGCTTCTCCCTGAGCAGAGACACAGTCGCCAGGCTGTGACTCAGTTTCCCTTCTGGAGGAGCCATCCCCTTCCTGCAGCTCCCAGGCCCATCTGGGCAGTGCTGGGAATGCAGGGATGCTGCTGCAGGGCTGGGCCAGCTCCTTGGCCAGCGGGAGCCTGGCTGAGTGTGGCTAGGCTGGCTTTGGCATCTCAGCCAGAATTGCTGATGGAGAGGTGGAAGAGCCCTGGGATGGTCTGGCCATGGAGATGGTCAGCCCAGGGATGGTGCTGGACAGCTGGGGATGGTGATAGAGAGCCCAGGATGGTGATGGACAGCCCCTGTCCAGGTGTCCATGGTGATGGACAGCCCCTGTCCAGGTGTCCATGGTGATGGACAGCCCCTGTCCAGGTGTCCATGGTGATGCACAGCCCCTGTCCAGGTGTCTATGGTGATGGACAGCCAGGTGTCCATGGTGATGCACAGCCCCTGTCCAGGTGTCCATGGTGGCACTCAGGGCTGGGGCAGGAGGAGCTGTGCTGATGGGGAGCCAGGGAAGGGGAGCTGGGCGTTGCTATTTTCACTCACCACATCCTCTGTCAGTTTCTAAGAAGTGCTGGCGGATTCCTGGTAAGAGATTTCGGGTGTGACAATGTCCCATGAGGTGCAAACTGCCACCGGGCTGAGCCGGGCTGTGTCCGAGTGGGAGTTTCCTCCTCTGCCTGCAGCTCGTGGGGGAAAAACCAGAGCAGGGTTTGCATTTGTGGCAAGTGCTGCTGCTGCTGGCAGCCCCCTGTGCCTTCCTGTGCGTGTCCCCCAGCTCAGGGTCCCCTGGGGGGTGTCACAGAGGGGACAGGAGGGTGAAAACCTCGTGAGAAGCTCGGTAGCCACAGCACCGTTCTCCCAGCGTGGGTGGGAGGGGTGTAGGGTGGATTTTGGGTCAGGGAGGGTCCTGCTGCCTCAGGGGCATCCAGCAGAATTCCGGCTCTGCTGCAGGAACACCCCGAGCTCTGGGAAAGCTGGGCTGGAGCTGGAGGGGGATCCAAGGACAGCCGTGTTTTTGGGATGGGGGAAGTTTGGGCTGTGCGGAGCTGCCCTGCCCTTGCCACGCTGCCGAAGCCACACCCTGGCTCCGGGACTTGGGGAAGCTCTGCTGGACACAGCATTCCTGCAGAATGGGGTCAGCAGGGAGATGGGAGGAGGACAACCAGAGTGTGGGGCTTTGCCTGGGGAGGGACAAGCTGATGGAGAAAAATCTCCTTTTTCTGGAAAAAGTGCTCTGAGGGGTCAGAAGCGCAGCCCAGCAGCTGCTCTGAGCTTTTCCTAAAGCTCCCAGCCCTGAGGAGCAGGGATCTGATGCCTCCTGTGTGTTTCCCTGTTCCAGGACTGCCTGAAGGCCTGTCAGGAGCAGATCGAGGCGGCCTTAGCCGAGAGCCTGAAGCAGGCATCCCAATCCCAGCAGGAATTCAGCTCCAAGACGGCGGCGTACGGGGGCAGCCAGCCCACGAGCACCCCCACGGACGTCACCGACGTCAACCTGTGACCAACTGCCCTTCCCCAGAACTCCGGCCCCTCCCTGGACACCCCCAGCTCGCTGCATCCCCCCTGCCCACCCAGCACCTCCGAGGGGCCCTTCCCAGGCTGGGAATGTGGAGCGGGATCCGAGCTCGGAGCTGCTGCAGGTGGCCGGGGGGGAGTGACCGAGGTGGTGCCAAGCCACAGGAATGCTGGGGACAGGGAGCAGGAGCCTGGATGAATTTGGAATTGTTTCTGTGTTGGTGTTCCCTGGCTCTTTGGGCTGTTGACGGTGACTTCAGCCCTGTGAGGGACAAAAATCATGGAGAGCCAGCCCTGCAGGACCCCAATCCTCGTCACCGCCAGCTCCTGCAGGGCTCGTGGAGCAGCTGCTTGGTGGCCCCTCGGTCCCCATTGCTTCGTGCCACATTCCCACAGCTCCTGGGGAAGTCGTGCAGCTGCTTCTGCTTGGAGAGGACCTGTGGGGCTTGTTTGTTTTTGCTGTTGGATGTGGGATTTTGGGGACGCGCTCCCCGTCCGTGCCTTGGGAGGAGTTTGGGGTCGGGCGCCGTCCCCTCGGCTTTTCCGCCGGCCCACGGAGGCTGCTTAATTTATTGTTCACTGCTGGGAAATGGGGAGGGAGGAGAGCTGGGATTCCTCAGGGTGAGGTGCCACTCTCCTCTCCTTCCCAAAAATGTGCCTTCCCCCTTCGCCCCTTCCCTGGCTCCCTGGGCAGTGGGAGACTCTCCTGGGAGGCTGCTGGGTCCTTTGGTAGCTTAGGCATCAGACTAGGATTTAAGGAAAACCTTTGAATGTGCTGCTATAGTCTGGGATGCATCTCCACTCTTTCCAGGGCAGGGATTTCGGATTACGCTCAGGAGGGGGCTGTGTTCATCCACGTGGATCTGAGCTGCCTCCTGAGAGGGTGGAAAAACTTTGCTGCGCACTTGAGTTGGAAAAGCAATTACTGCATTTTTGTATTGTTGTTGTTGATCCTGTTAGTTTTTTATAAAAATTGTTGTAAAACAGGGAAAAAAAAAAAAATAATGCTGCTTTTCTATGAGAAAACCATTACAGAGTGGAATTAACCAGGAAAAGCCAGAGACTCCACAGCGATGGGAGGCAGATGGTGCTGCTGCCTGGGGAACCTGTGGACGTGTGGCTGTTGTCCTCCCGTGGGGGATGTGGAAAATGAGGTAGAAATCTTCCTTTTTGGATGCCACCAGCCACAAAAAAAATCAGGCGGAAAAAGGTGGGGCTGCTGCTCCTCCCTGAGCCTGCCTGGTCCGGAAACCCACGGAGCCGCTGCCTCCTGCGAGCAGGAGGGCTGGGACAGAGCCTGGCTGTGCAAAAGGAAATGTGTTTCTTTTATATATATATATAAATGAGTTTTTAATTTAAGAGTAAACTGGTTTTGGTGTTCACTCGCACGAGTCCCGCTGCTGGGAGAGCCAGAGAACCCCGTGATGTTGCAATAAAATATTTTAAACAAAAAAAAAAACAACCCAGTGGCTCGAGGGTTTCCCTGCGCCGTTCCCAAGGCTCAGATCTTTCCCTGGTGCTCCCTTGGGAGCTCTAGCCCTGCTTTTCCCAGGATGGAACAGGGCAGGCAGGACGCTGAGGGACACCCAGGGCAGCTCGGGGATGGTGATGGAGTCAGACACCTTCCTGCAGGTGAGGCACTGCCGGAGCACCTTCTTCCCAGCAGGCTGGAGGGTGGTGGGCACTGGAGCAGCTCAGGTGGGGACAGGAGTGCCAGGTGCTCTGTGCCAACCCAGGCTCCCTCTTGTGCCACCAGCTTTTGGCTTTAAGAGAAAATGGGGAAGTCACGGAAGAGGCAGTGCTGTGTGGGGACCATGGGAGGTGACAGGAGGCTGCTGCCCTTGGCACAGCCCAGGGTGCAGCGGGGGCTCCTCTCCGTGGCCCAAAGCTGCAAGGCACAGGCCTGGCAGTGGCAGCAGGTCCCAGGGAAGTGCAGCCTCCTGGGAAAGTCCCCCCTGGGTTTTGCAGCAGAGGTGGCACTTGGGCACAGTGCCAGGAGCAGGCCAGGCAGGTGCCCTCATGGCCAGGTGAGGATGGTGGCACTGTGGCTTCAGGAATTCAACCCTGAGGAGCTTTGAGTGTTTGGGAAAACCCCTGGACAAGGAGCTCCAGAAGCTGGTGGGGACAGGGACAGGCTGGGACTAAGCTGGGCAGACCCAGGAGCCCTGACTGGCTGACACAGCTCTGGTTTTATTTCCGAGTACAGGGATAAGCCAAAGTGTCCCAGTGCTGGTGGCACCGGGCTCCTGGGTGGGACAGGGGCTGCACAGGGTGCTCAGTGCAGCTCTGCGGGCACAGTCTGCTCCCAGTGAGTGATCCAGGAAGGATGCTCCTGATCCAGGATCCCAGCAGCGTCCCGAGGGCAGGCCAGGCTCCAGCATTTCCCTGCTCATTCCATGGCCACTGGCTGCTCCCCTTCCACGTCCCTCGTCTTGGAGTTCATCAGCTCGCGGCGGATCTCCGGCGAGATCTGCGGGTGGCTGTGGAACTTGAGCAGCTCCAGCAGGGCCTCCTTCTGCTCCGAGGACAGGTCCTCCTTGTAGCGCTGGGCCAAGGCCAGGAAGCTCTGGTGCCACAGCACGGGCAGGAGCCGCTGGTCCGTGCGGAAGGCCAGGAAGTGGAAGACCAGAGCGTCGAGCACACGGAAGGGCAGCGCGTACTTCTTGTCGATGAGCAGGCGCAGGAAGATGCTGTTGGCACCGCTGTACTGCATCTCAGCCAGCTTCAGCAGCGCCGCACTGCAGGACAGGGGCAGCTCAGGGGACAGGGCCATGGGGACACAGAGAGGTCAGGGGACAGAGCCATGGGGTCACAGAGAGGTCAGGGGACAGTGGACAGGGCCATGGGGACACAGAGAGGTCAGGGGACAGGGCCATGGGGTCACAGAGAGGTGAGGGGACAGTGGACAGGGCCACGGGGACACAGAGAGGTCAGGGGATAGGGGACAGGGCCATGGGGACACAGAGAGGTGAGGGGACAGTGGACAGGGCCACGGGGACACAGAGAGGTCAGGGGATAGGGGACAGGGCCATGGGGACACAGAGAGGTGAGGGGACAGTGGACAGGGCCACGGGGACACAGAGAGGTGAGGGGTCATGGCATGAAGCCACAGGGACACAGGAGGGGGTTTGGGGCCAGGGGACAGAGCCATGGGAACACAGAAGGGGGTGGGGGGCCAGGGGGAGCCAGGCTGGAGCCATGGGGACCAAGGGCAGAGCCACAGGGACCAGGAAGAGACTTAGGGTCAGGGCATGGAGCCATGGGAACTGAGGGACAGGCATGGGGGTCTCAGGGTCAGGGGACAGAGCCATGGGGACAGAAGAATGGGCACAGGGTCAGGGGGTGCTGGGTTGAAGTCATGGGGACCAAGAAATGGACATGAGAGGGACCAGGCTACAGCCACAGTGAACAAGGATGGAGGGGCAACCAGACGAGCCATGGAGCACCAGGCATTCAGGCACAAAGCTGAGCCTTGAATCTCAACCCCAGAGGGAGCTGAGCAACCCCTCACCACCTCCCAGGGGCTGGAGAGGCTGAGGGATGGATCCAAGGCACTTCCCAGGGTCCCTGGAGGAGAAGCTGCTCCCCCTGAGCCCCTCAGGGCCTCACCTGGAGTGCAGGACGGGGATGGAGCACTTGCTGAGGATGCTGCCGATGATGATGGCCTCCCTGAGCGTGCACGTGCCGGACTCACACAGCGGGATGAGGATCCCTGGGAATGGGGACAGTCAGGCACCAACCACCTTCACCCACAGGCAGAGCCCTGGGGCTCAGCCCCTTCTCCCCGAGCCCAGGAAATCATCACTCTCGCAGCAGCAGCTGGAGGGTCCCTGCCACGCAACAGCCCCTCAGGTACCCAGCCAAGCCCCAGAGGGGACCCTGCAGGACCCCTACCCTTGAACCAGGCCGCTGGCTTGAACAGAGCCTTCTTCAGAGCCATGTACAGGTGGAAGTTGAGCCGTTTGTACTCGGCAATGTCGTCCCGGATCCGCGGCAGCAGCACCAGGTTGTAGAACCGCTGGGCCATCCTCTCCTTCAGGTTGGAGGAAAATATCCTGGCAACAGCAAAGCATGAAGGGATGGATGAGGAAAGGAGGCCAAACAGGGGGAAAAAAAACCCCCAAAAATCCCATGCTAGAGGGTCCCTGAGGTGACCTTACCTGGTGGCCTGGTACATGGCAGCAGCTGTCCACGTCTCTGGCTCAGTGATGTAGAGGATCTGCTCCCAATTGGACAAGGCAGGAATGATTTTAAACGCCTTGGGGAGCTTCCCACTCCTGTACTTGGACAGCACCTTCAAAGACAGGGACACGGGCCAGGACATGACAGGGGGCAGTGACAGGAGGGACATGAGCACGTTGTCCCATCCCTCAGCACCTCAGGGTGGTGGCTGCGGGTTGGGCTGCTCCAGCCTCACCTCCCTGACACCCCTGTAGACCTCCAGGACACGGGGGTCGAGCTGGGGCATGGGGCAGCCTGAGAGCTCCGACAGCGCCGTCTCCACCTCCGTCTGCTTCTCCGTGATCTTCTCCATAATGATATCAGCCAGGGTGCGCCTGCGGCCGGCACGGGACACGGTCACTGGGGGACCAGGGAGGGGACAGGGGCGAGTCGGGGGCTGACAAGGGACGGGGGCGAGCTGGGATCTGTGCAGGGCCGACACGGGACCAGGGGGAGAATCGGGGGTCGCCGGGGGATGACACGATGGGGGTGAATTGGGGGTTGATGTGGGACAGGGATTGAGTCAGGGGCTGGGACAGGACGAGGGGTGAGTTGGGGGTCGCACGGTGCCGACACCGGACAGAGCTCAGTCGGGGTCCGTGCAGGGCGGCGGCCCCTGCCCCGGTGCAGCCCCCTCCTCACCTCAGCGGCGGATTCTTGTTCATGAACATCTCGATGGCTTTCTCGTCCTCGGGGTCCACCTCCACCTCCCCGCCGTAATCCCCGCCCCGTCCCGCGGCCGTCGCCGCCTTCTCCAGCGAGGGCCATTCCTCATCATCCTCCGAGTCCGAACCGGGACCTGCGGGGAGCGGCGCTGCCTCAGCTCGGGGCCAAGCACGCTCGGGGGTCCCGGAGCGTGCCAGGGGTTACCGGGGCTCACCGAGAACCGCGCTGCGCTGTCGGGGGGCTGCGGGCGCTCCGGGGCCGTGCTCGGCCTCCAGCTCCTCCTGCTGCCGCCGCGCCTGCTCCAGGATGCGCCGGGACAGCCGCGCGTCCACGAACCCGTCCCCGCCGCCATCCCCGTCCTGCTCCTCCGGGGCCCCGCGCTTCGCCCGCGCCCGCGGAGCCGCGTCCTGCAGGATCTGCTCGGCCAAGGGCAGCGCCGGGGCCGCGCCGGAGCCCCGCGCCCGCCGGGCCTTGGGCATCGCGCCGGAACCGGGGAACCACCGGCTCCGGACCGGGGAGACACGTGGGGTCTGTCCCCGCCTTTTCCGGGGCGGCTCCGCCTCTTCCCGGTGCCTCTGGCCCCGCCCGTTCCGGTGGTGGCACCGGCACCATGGGGGTCACCTGGTGAGAGCGGGGGCTCCGGGACGGGAGGGACGGCACCGGGAGCGGCTCCTGGAGTGTGGGGCGGCACTGGGATGGGCTCCTGGAATGAGGGGCGGACCCGGGAGGGCTTTGGGCGGGGACAGCCCTGGGGACACGGAGAGAATGTCCGGGTGGAGGGTGCGGAGCAGCCCCGGGGACACGGGGAGAGTGTCCGGGTGGAGGGTGCGGAGCAGCCCCGGGGACACGGGGAGAGTGTCCAGGTGGAGGGTGCGGAGCAGCCCCGGGGACCCGGGGAGAGTGTCCGGGTGGAGGGTGCGGAGCAGCCCCGGGGACACGGGCAGGGCCGGGGGCGCGGGCGGCGGTGCCCCGGTGGGTCCGTGAGCCCCGGGCCGTGTCGCAGCGTGTCGCAGGTGCCGGTGGCCGAGGGTAAGAGCGTGCAGCAGACCGTGGAGCTGCTGGCCCGGCGGCTGGAGGCGCTGGGCGCGGACAAGCAGGGGACGTTCGGCGTGGACTGCGAGACCTATCACACCGCGGCCGCCCTCGGCACACAGGGTCAGCAGGGCCGGGGGGCAACGGGGCCAGCCCCTCTCCAAGCTCCTCTTTCCCTTTTCCTTCCTGTGCTTTTCCTCCTTTTTCTTTTCTCCCCCTTCTCCTTCCCCACCTTACCTGGAGGTGTGGAGGAGGCTCCTGGATCTGATGCTGGTTGATGTGGTTGAGGGGTTACAGTGGCAGCGCTGGGCTGAGGGTTGGACTGGCTGATCCTGAAAGTCTCTTCCAACTTTCATTAGTCTATGATTCTACAATTCCTTCTTTCCTTTCTCCTTTTCCCTTTTCCTTTCCCCTCTTCTTGTCCTTTTTTCCTGTTCCTTTCCCTTCATCTTCCTCCCCTTGGGTGCCCACATCCCTTTCAAGCACTGATTTATGTGATGTTTACCACACTGCACTGAGCCCCTGCAGCCCCAGCTCTGCTCAGCTCTGCTCCCGGCCAGACCCATTGGAATCTTCCAGAGCAGCATTTTCCTGCTTTTTTGGCAGCTGGAGCTTGGAGGAGAGGCAGAGCCCATCTCACTCCATGCCCGTGGGCAGTGGGTGGGAGGTGGGTGCTCCTGGGGTTCTCCTGTCACCTCCCCTTGAGCCATGCTGGCGTTTTATCCTGGTCCTGCCGAGGATTTCTTTCTCCCCGTGAATCTCCAGAAAGAAATCCAAGCTCTTCCCTGAATGGATACCACAATAAACACGTGAGGATCTGGAATTACAGGCAGGAGGAGGAGCTGCTTTAAGGCAGGAATATTGGTTTTCCAGCCCCACTCCCTCGCTGTCGTTCCAGGGCAGACAGGGAAGCTGATGTACGTCATGCACAACACCGAGTACCCCCTGAGCTGCTTCGCCCTCTTCGAGAACGGGCCCTGCCTGGTGGCTGATGCCAACTTTGACACCCTCATGGTGAAGCTCAAGGGCTTCTTCCAGAACGCCAAGGCCAACAAGATCGAGAGCCGTGGCACCCGCTACCAGTACTGCGACTTCCTGGTGAAGCTGGGCACGGTCACCATGGGCCCCAGCGCCAGGGGCATATCCGTGGAGGTGAGAGCCATTTCAGAAGGGTGGGGAATGCATGGATAGGCGGGGAAATCCCATGGGAGAAGCTGGAGAAGGAAGGTTTAGGTGTGATCTAATTGAGAGTGTCTGAAGTGAGCCAACAGGGAAGATGGAGGGAGATGTTTTATTTATAAGGGCCTGGAGTGTCAGGAAAAGTGGGAATGGCTTCACGCTGCCAGAGGGCAGGGACAGATGGGATATTGCGAAGAAATTCTTCCCTGTGAGGGTGGGAAAGCCATGGAATAAATTTCCCAGAGAAGCTGTGGCTGTCCCTGGATCCCTGCAAGTGTCCAAGGCTGGGTTGGGCACTGGGGCTTGGAGAAGCCTGGGACAGTGGGAGGTGTCCCTGCCCTGGATGAGCTTTAAGGTCCCATCCCCAAACCATTCCATGATTCTGTAATTCCACGTTCTGTCTGTGTCCCAGTTGTTTTGCTGGTGCAGGAGGCAGGTTTGGATCTCCTCTCCCAAGGTTTAATCCAGGCAGGTGCTCTGGGGCTGTCCCTGCACAGGGAATCCCTGCAGGAATGCCATCCAGATAAAAAGCTGATTAAATTCCAGCTGCACAACACGAGCAGCATCCCTCAGGATGGCCAAGGGGATAAAACAACCTTTCCGGTGCTAATTCCCTACTGATTTGGGCCTTGCTGTCCTTCCCTTTGCATTTTACCTTCCCTTCCCTTTGGAAAGGGTCCTCTTGCACGTTCCCAACATGTTCTGTCTCATTTATATTTATCCATCCTTGTTAGACGGTGAATATTTTGGGGTGTTTCCATGAAAAGCTTTCCCTGCATGAAGGCTCCAGGGCTGTGGGATGTGTTCCCAGATGGAATTTTGCCTCTGCTATCACCTCCAGGGGCTCTGGGGTGTATTCTCAGGTGGAATTCCGCCCCATCAGCAGCTCCAGGGCTGTGGGATGTGTTCCCAGGTGGAATTCTGCCCCTGCTGTCACCTCCAGGGGCTCTGGGGTGTATTCTCAGGTGGAATACTGTCCTTCCTGCCAGCTCCAGGGGTCTGGGGTACATTCCCATGTGTAATTCTGCCCCTGCCACCAGTTCCAAGGCTGTTTCCCAGATGGAATAGTGCCCCTTCCAGCTCCAGGGCTGCTTCCCAGGTGGAATAGTGCCCAGCTCTATGTGTTCCCAAGTGGAATTCTGCCCCTATCAGCAGCTCTGTGGTGTCTGAGGTGTGTTCCCAGGTGGAATTCTGCCCCTGCCACCAGCTCCAGGGCTGTGGGATGTGTTCCCAGGTGGAATACTGTCCCTGTGTGATTGCCAACGACTGCTGGAACCTGCTGATGGAGTTCATGCAGAGCTTCATGGGCAGCCACACGCCCGGGATCCCGTCGGTGTTCGGCTCCAAGCATGACAGCGCCTACAGCCCCGGGGACACCATGGTGCAGTACATGGAGCTCTTCAACAAGATCCGCAAGCAGCAGCAGGTGCCCGTGGCTGGAATCAGGTGAACAGCATTCCCTGGAGCTCCTGGACTGGATCAGGAATCCCTCCAGAGTGTGGCACAGGAGGCAGCCCCAGGATTTTTTTCCCTTCTTGATTTTTCCCATTTCTAAGTTTTCCGATGCCGCGTATAATTCTGGGTGTCCTCCATGGTTTGGGATTATTGCATCTGTGGTTCTTTGGACAGTGTTTTGTGCAGGGAATCACTGTTTATCCACAGGGAAAAGAGAAATTCCAGCCAAAAGCAAGGGCAGAGCTTCTGTGACTACAAACAGCTACAGGAGAAATCTCTTAAATTTATATTTTTTTATATGCACATTGGTGTTTTGTTGTATTTCATGCCAATAAAACACTGGATTTTGGGAGGAGGAGTTGTCCCTGCACAGTGAGGGTTGTGCTGGTTTGTGTTGTTTATTTACAGACACTTCCCTTGGATCTGCTTCAAGAGCTTTATGCCCCCAAAGCAAACATTTCCCTGTGAAAAAAATCCAGGATTTCTTGCATTTTCCTGTTCCTGGCACATTCTTACCTTGCCTTCATCCTCTGTAGCTGATGGGAATGTCAAAATCTGCTGGCTCTCTATGAAGGCTCTGGATAAATTAAAAAATAAAATGAACGAGCCTGGCAGGAGCTTTTTCAGTCACTGAGAGAATTCCAGCAGCTTTATCCCATTGTTTTTAAGGTAGGTAATAAATATCCTGTCCCTGCACACCATTTGAGGAATCCTGATGGCTTCAGATTCAATGGAATAAGGAAGGATTTTGGCACTACCAGCCAAAAATTAATTTTAAGACATAATGATACCTCTTCAATATATTTTTTTTCCTTCATATTCCTGGGAAGGCACCAGCATTCCAGAAAAAATATAATTGGTTCCTTGCCCGTACGAGTCTGAGGAGCATAGAAAACAGAAATAATTTATCTTGAAAAGGTTTTCTTTCTGAAGCAAAAAGGAAAAAAACCAGCTGATTGGTGGCCTGATTTTATAATATGATTTAATCATTCTTACCTGCACACCTAATCAACTGTTAGAGTGCTCAGAGCTTTTAGTTGTGAGCCTTTAATAAATTTAATCAGCACAGGCCCCAGAAAGAGGTGGTTCATGAGCCCTAAGAAATGGCACAATGTCCCTTAAGTGTGGTAGAATGCTGAATATACTGAATTTTTTGCACCTTTTAGCCCCAAGTTCATGACTTGTGTGGGACAGTTCAGTGGTGAAAATTCACCTAGTTCAACTGGGAAAACTTACGGGAAAAAAGTAGGATTTGTAGGGATGGTTATCCCTGTCCTGTTTCCCATTACAAGCCTTACAGTTAAAAAAAAACCCCAAAACCCTCTTAATGAGCAGATTAGTCACGGTGAATGTTGGTAATGCTTTGTTAATTCCCAAGGCTGCTCCAGAATCGGAGATGTCAAAACTCTGCTCGTATGCCTAAAAAACATGGAAATGTGTGCTGGGATCCCTGGGGATTGCTGGGGTTTTATTAATACATTGTGCTGTTCCTGGAGCTCGAAAAAGGGAGCCCTGGAGCCACGTTCTGCCTTTCATTAACCCCTTGACGTCAGTGGGTTTCTAGAGACGTGAGGATGAGGAGGATTTAGTCCTTTATGTCCCAGCCAAGCCTGTTGATCGTGGATCCTTTTTTTTTTCTCTGCTTCTGCACCTCTCAAAATCTCCGTCAGTGTTGTTTCATTCCCTGAACTGAAGCCTGACCAAGAGGGAGCAGGGGTTTTGGGAATGAAGGCCTCAGCCTTGCATGGTTTATAAATAAATATTTATATATATTTATAAATATAATTATTTATTTATACAGATGATATATAAATAATACATTACTTTATACAGACATAAATATATATACTATTAATAATTATCATATCTAACTTGTATAATATATAACAGTAATAATATTTATCATAATAATATAAAAATTAGTTCTATATTATATATAATTAAGGTTTATACAGGTATAAATATATATATAATTATTATATATTTATACAGGTGATAATATAAATAATAATTTATTTATTTATACAGGTGATGTTATCAGGGTCATGAGTGGTTCAGTGGCAGAGCCAGTCTTGCTGCCACCCCAGGGGATTTTTGGGGCTTTTGTTCTGTTGTGCTGTGGCATTTTTTTAATCTCACAAGTGAGTGTGGCTCATTACTCTCCAATTTTAATTTAGATGTTGCAGGCTCATTGCAGCTGTGCCAGTGTGGATTTCTGTGCAGGCACAGGGTCAAAGTGGGCCAGGCACTGGTGCCACCATCGCCTTAGGGTCTCTTGTCACCTCAGGGACCATGTGGGGTATGACCCCCTTAATCTCAGAGCCCCCATCTCAGCTTCTCCATCACCTCATGGTCCCCACAGCCCCACTTGGACCCTTCCCATCGCCTCAGAGACCCTCTGGGGTGTCCTCACATCACCTCAGGGTCCCCACAGCCCCACTTGGACCCTTCCCATCGCCTCAGAGACCCTTTAGGGTGTCCCCACATCACCTCAGGGTCTTCCACAGCCCCCCCCTCCCCCCTTGGCCCTTCCGTTACCTCAGGGACCCTTTAAGGTGACCCCAAATCCCCTCAGGGTCTTCACCACCTCAGAACACCTTTGCCTCCCCCCCTCGCCTCAGGGCTCCCCTGGGGTGCCCCCTCATCCCCTCAGGATCTCCATCTCAAGGTATCCATCACCTCAGAGCCCTCACAGCCTCCCCCTTGTGCCCCCCATCACCTCAGGGACCGCCGTGGGGTGCGCCCCCCCGTCACCTCAGCACCCCCATCACCTCAGGGCCCCCGTGGGGTACCTCCCAGCCCACGCCACCCCCTCGGGGGCCCCCGCGCCGCCCTTTTAAGAGCCTCTTTGTCTCCGAGACACCCTTATTTACCCTCCCGTGCCTCAACCGAACTTCGGCCCCGCGATTCACAAAGCCCGGTACGTCACGGCCGGGGGCGGGACTCGAACCCGCGCCGACCCGCCCCCCCCGGCGCCCATTGAACAGCGCCCCCTGCCGGCTGCGCAGACTCCGTACGCCCCGACACCGCTCTGCCCGCGGCGGCGTACGCTACGCCAGCGGGGTGCGTACTCTACGGTCACAGCGTAAATACCCGCGGTCTTAGCCTGTGTGCAGCGCTACGCAATTGGAGTAAGCGGCGGAGAGGGAGGCGGGTGCTGGCGTTGAGTGACGCGAACTGCAGCCAATGGACTGGCGGGGCGGGGCGCGGCGGCCAATGGGCGGGGAGGGGGCGTGGTCGGCCGGGGCGTCTCGCGCTGGGTGACAGCTCGCGCGTGCTGGTGATGGCGGTAAATAAAGGGGACGGGGGGGCGAAGGGGGGGGGACACACGGGACGCGACCCCTCCTGAGGACAGAGAGGGAGAGAGGGGTGGGGGAAGATGGGGGCTGAGGAGGAGGAGAGGAGGGGTCTTTGCTGCTCCCCCCTCAAAGGGACCCCCCCTCTCCGTGGTGCGGTTGTGGGGCTGAGGCGGACCCCGTTACCCCCCCCCCCCATCCATCACGGGGGTCGCCGCCTTTGTGTGCGGGCGGGACCCCCGCGCCGGGCTCGGCGGCTCCGCAACTTTCCCTTTGTTGAGGGAACATCCTCCCCTCTCCACATTATCCCCCTCATCCTCGGGATCGACTCCCACCTCCCCAGACCCCCCTTTATCCTCCCCAAGATCCCCTTCCTAAAATCCTCCAAACCCCCTTCCACCTCCTCATACCCCCTTCCCGGGACCGTGAGGGGGGTGCTTGGGGTCGTGGCTTTGCTGGGAGGGAGGAAAAAAAACCCTTAAAAAACTCCCTTTAAACCTCCGTGCTAAGCGTGGTGGAGCGGGGAGAGGGCACGAAAACGGAGAAAAATCGGTGCGGATTTGTGTTTATTTAGAAAAAAACCCCAAAAATCCGTGCGTTTGTGTCCCCAGGAGGGGGAAAGAGCTGAACTTGATCCGCGGGAGGCTTGGTGTCAGCTCCAGGCAGCAAAATTGCTCCAAAATCCCCATTTTTAAACCTCCAAGGGGATTCCCACTGGTACGAGGACTCCCGGAGCCACGGGAATCACGGATCAGGGATAACCGAGCCCCTACAAACGGGAATCCAGCCCTGGAAAAGCTGCTAATTTTAGGAAAAAGCGCCCGTTAATCGCTTTACGTAGGGAACAAGGCTGATTGATCCCTGTGTTAGAACAGCTCCAGGTCGAACAGCGTGGGGAAAGCATCCCGTTATCCCGAAATACTGAAGCTGGGAGAGTGGGAAGTTGTTTTTACTTTGCGGAGTTTTTCGCTGTACTTTTTAGTCAGGGAGAGATGCCTGGAGTCGCTGGGCTCGTCTGGTGTGAAACGATGCAAAATTTGGTCCTTCCACGCTCCGCTGCCTCGGGGAAGATGCTTATGGAGCCCAGGGAAAGGTGGTGATTCCAGGGAAAACTGATGGATTTCAGCAGGATTTTTTCCTGAAGTAGTCAGTCGTTCTTTTGAGGGAGAAAGGCAGAAACCAGCGGATTAAAAGGGTTGATTTGGGGGGCTGGAAGCAAAAAGAAGGTGTTGGGGAGGGGGCTGAGAGCTGAGCTGCTGCTGGAGCTGAGGAAACGTGGCTGGGATGTGGGAATGAGGATGGAAAAAAGAGCTGGAGGATGAGAGGGGATAAACCAGTGGAAATGTGAATTAAAAACTCCGTGTGCATGCGGGCAGCGTGGATTAAACTTGGATTAAATGGCTGTTGCTGTAAAGTGTTGGGAGCTGCCCCATGTGGAATTTTCACTGAAATTTGGCTGCTCTGCTTTGAGCAGCTGCACTCGGGGGCTCCTATGGCTTATCCAGGGTCAGAGAGGTTGAGTGATGTTTAAAAACCCAAAAAGGAGAAGGCAACAAAAGCGTTTGGGGTTTTATTTGGTGTTTTTAATTGCCTTGAGAACGGGCTGGGTGCAAATATTTGGGAGTGACGTGCCAAGTGTGAGCAGCATTTGATGTCTCCGAGCTTTCAGCAAACCATAAATGTGCATTTATTCCTCCCCTGATCATTCTCCCGATGAATACGAGCTGAGTCCAAGTGGAAGAGGGTGTTTTGAAGTTGGCAGATTTTCTCCAGCGAGGAATAATTCTGGGTTTTGTGCAAGCTGGGTTTGTTAAAAGAGAATTCTGCTTGTTCAGGAGCAGGGCTTGCACAATAGTCACACATGCAACGGGTTAAGGGCTAGAAAAGAGCCAAAAAGCCCAAACTGGGGATTTGTTTGGCTGTTGTGTGTCCAAGGATTGTTAGGAAGGAATCTCTTGCTGCAATTCCTGCCGAGATGCCGGCTCCGTGTGGTCCAAGGCTTGTGAGGATGGGGAAATTTGGGATCAGCCTCGTGTGCTTGGGCTGGGAGGAGCCTTTGGGTTGGGAAGGGAATGATGACAATTGCTCAGTGGGGACAGAAAAAGGCACAATCAGTTTCTGGATGTCTTTTTTTTTCCGGAGGATTTCTTGTGGCTGCTGCAGCTCTGCCCACATCACACACTGCAGGTTGTTTTCCTCAGTGCTAAAACACACTCACTTGTTAATTATTATTTTTAAGCAGCCCTGTGTTGTCTCGGCACCTCTAAACACGTGACAAGAAGCACTTTCTCAGCACCAAAAGTCGTTTATTCAGTATAAAGGACTGAAAATGTCTTTTAGATCCTGTTTTTCTTGGCCTTTTTTTCCCTTTGTTAACTGTTTTTATACTGAAATGTCACAGGGCTTCTGCTGGGACTCATAAAGTGAAACTTAGTGCTTTCTCAGCTCTCAGAATATGTTAATGGATTGATTTAGAGCAGTTAACAAATGGAAATACTTCAAAATACTACAAAATTCTAAAAAATACTACAAAATTCAGCTGTTGGTGTGTAAGTGTGGATTTCTTCCTGAGTGTTTTTAGCTTTGGGGAAGTGGGAAAGGTTTTCTGAAGTTGATCCCAGCTCTGAGGCAAAACAAAACTGAGGGGTTTGGTTTAAAATGGTTATAAATAAACAGAGAAATAATAAGTTATCTGACAACTTTGCCTGTAACTTGGGGCAGTGGTTGAGGTCAGGAGGAATGGAAAGATGGGGTTGTTCCAAAGATCCCCCTCCAATCCTTTATTTTCTGCAGGAATCCTTTCCAGTGAGAATGAGAAGTTTTCTCACTTTGTTTAACAACCTTTGTGGTTTTCAGCTTGAATATTTCATCAAGGGTTGGGTTTGTTGCTGGGTTTTTGTTTTTTTTTTTTCCCCTTTGGGGAATGAAACCTTGGGAGATGTTTTTATCTCAGCAGCCTGATATTTATAAGTCCTTCACTTTTCCCAAACCCCTTCACCTTTCCCCAGACCCTTCACCCTTCCCAAACCCTTCACCCCAGGCTCTTGTCTAGGAAAAAGCCCCCCTTGAATTCCAGTGAAAGAAAGAGGATCCTCGTTAGTGTGAAACCTTTAATGAGTCTTTGCTCCTAAGGGTGCTGAGTAAATCCAAATTGTTGAACAGAAATTATTTCAAAATCCTATTCAGAGCTGAAAATATCTCGGTTGTTGGTTGATGTTTCCCTGTGTGCCCACAAATGCTCTTCACTTTGGGGTTTGAGGAGAGTTTAGCTCAAAGATGGATCAGGTGAGGCTTTTGTGGCTCAGGAGCCAGGGAATTCCAGCACAGAGCAGCCAGTACACCCCATGAAAACAAAACAGATTAAAAGGCAGAGGAGGTAAAACTGAGGGTGAGATTCTGCCCTTTGCCAGTGTCTTTGGGATGAAATTTTAGGTGGACTAAAGCTGATTATTTGTTTGTTTGCTGTAATTGATATCCTGGTGCGCTGAGGAAAATTCAGATGAAAGCCCACTGTTCTGCTGGGTGTGAAAGGAAAAAAAAAAATCCTTTTTTGCAACAGCATTAAGGAGTGTCTGTAGTAGGCAGAAAATGACACAAAGCTGCCAAGTTTATATTTTTTTCCTAATTGTTGTTAATGAGCTTTTAGCTTGCAAGATGATAATGAGGAGCACGTGAGCTGTTACACCTCCAGTTGGTGACAAATCAGCTGAAATCCCTCAGAAAATGGCAAATTGTTGGGACATACCTTGAGATTTTTGAAAGAACACTCACTAGGTGAGTTTCTTTAATTAGCTAATTATGCTGTAATTCACTGAGAGGTCTGGCTTTGCTGAGGAAGTAAAAAATATCTGAAAACCAGGAGCTTTTCTTGTTCCTCCCCACGGTGCTCACACTTTGCTCGGCTCTGTAATTCAGCTTTCAGCTGCTTTTCCAAATGGAGACAGAGAGCTGGAATCCAGGGATGTGACAGCTCCAAGTTCCTCTGCAATGTGTCTTGTGTGACGTGTCAGTCGTGACAAATGGACTATTTAAAGCAAGATTCTGACTAAGGAGGTGTTTTTTCAGCATTTTGTGGAGTTTGCTGACTGAAATGCCAAAGGAAAAAGCACATCCTCAGGCACGGGAATCCCCCCAGAAGGCTGGAATAGCTAAATAACTTGAATTTTAAAGGAAATAATTGTTTGGGGGGTGATGTAGACCACAAAAACTTTCACACTGAAAAAAAAAACAACAACCCAACCTGTTTTTCCCCCTCTCTGGGTGCAGCCAGGGATGGGTTTGTTTATTTTTTTTACAAAAGACCAATTTACTGCAGCAAAGCTTTAGTGCATTTCTGCCCTTTTCAGGCAAACCATGGAAGATCAAGCCAAGAGTTATGGGCTGCAGCTGTGGCCCTGCATTGAGATGTTCTATAGGGGATCAGCTGAGCTGATTAAGGCACGGTGAGCACGGTTCCCATCCCTTTTTCCCTGTGAAAGGCAAATCCATCCCCTCCATGGAGCAGCGCTGCCTTGGGACCGCATTTTCTCACTCGCTTTCAGTGGGCGGCTTTAGATTTGATGAAGAAATACTGTCCTCTAATTGCATTCTGCCCCTCTCTCCCAGGCTTTGAAAAACCTCCGAAGACAATTGGTGGGTTTGGAGTTGAAATGAAAGCGATGTGGAAGGAGCTGGGCTGGGTGAGGAAGTGATAAGTGGCTTTTAGCTGGAAATCCTAAAAGTGTCCTGAGGGGAGCACTCGTTGCTGCCTTGGGGGCTTGGTTCCCATTTTTTATTTCCTGCCAGGGATGGGTGTCTGTGAGCCTGACTCAATTCAGTAATTTCTGACAAAACTGGGAATCTTTCTTGTATTTTGTGATTTATTTTTTTATTAAAACTCAGAATCCCAGAATGGTTTGGGTTGAGAGGGACCTTAAAGCTCATCCAGTGCCATGGGCAGGGACAATTTCTGCCATCCCAATTTGCTCCAAACCCCATCCAAGCTGGCCTTGGACACTTCCAGGGATGGGGCAGGCACAACTCCTTGTACCAAGGTCTCCCCACCTTCACAGGGAAGAATTTTTCCCTACTATCCAATCTAAACCTGTTCCCTGACAGTTTAAATCCATCTCCTCTTGTCCTGTCACTCCATGCTCTTGTAAATCCTTTATTTGGATGTGCTGGAACCATTCCAGCTCTTGCCTGGTGCTGGAATTGACTTTATCCAGGAATTTCAGCTGGCTTAGAGCTGCACCTTGTGCTGCAGGTTAAATAAGTGCTGTGTGTATGAGGAAAATGCTGTTTTGTCTGACTCCTACCTCGAGCATTATCTTATTATTATATTTTTATTGATAAATTCTGTATTGGGGTCCCCCAGAACCAAATCATTTATTCATGCACTGAACTTCAGCAAATAAAACTGGTCATGGAAACTTCCCCCCACCTCAGATGTAACTCATGGAATGAGAAGTTCATGGGTTTTATTGATTAATTTTGTTTGCATTTGTAGTCACTGTGGGGATTTATCAGGGTTCTGGGTGGAGGGAGGGGTGTAAGGATTGAGTTACACAAATCCAGGGATATATTTTAATATATATGGATATATATTTGTGTGTGGTGGTAGAACCGAACAGCACAGTCTGATTTTGGATGTTTAAGCGTTTTTCAAGTCATTAACAGTAAGAAATTAAATAATTCAGACATTGTAGCTGGCTCAAAGGGCTGCTTTAAGATGAATTAACTGAAATTTGGGCTGTGCTATTTAAAAACCCCTTGATTTGGGATGAGGGGGTCTCAATCCTGGATTTCAGCATCCAGTGACCTCCTAAGGCAGTTACAGGTGGGGTTATTTTTGTTCTTGAAACTCCTCTTAGTGGCTGCTTCTTCTGGTGGCACATTTGGAAAATTTCATGTTTCATTTAAGAGCAAACCGTGTTTAAATGTCTGCTGGTTGCTGTATAGAAGTCAGGATTTGGACTTCCATGATTTTTGTGGGTCTTTTCCAGCTCAGAATATTCTGTGATTCTGGGAATTGTTTGTGTCTTCTGCAGCTGGAGAAAAATAATGGCAATATCATGTGGGAAGAGGAGGTTGATCCTGTGAGGAGAACAAAGTGGGGGTTATGTCCTTTAAAACCACACAAGCACAAAAAATATGTTGTAATTTTAAGGACAAACATTATAGATTTAGAATGGCATTAATTATGCTGAAAAAATCCATGTAAAACTCTGCTATTCTTAAAAAAAAACCTGAAATCAGCTGTTTATTCCCTGGAGTTGTGAGAAAGAGCCCTGAGCTTGGATTTAATGATGTTTAATCATTCTTTCAAAAACACAAAGGAGGCACTAAAAGCTGTTCAGCTGAGCTAGAAAGAACTAATAGCTATAACTCAGATTCAAAAGTGATTTAGTTCCAGAGGTAAATCCATAATCCAACCAGTCAGGAGTTAATCTGTCATCAGACTAAGACTAGAAATAAATCTATTTAACTAAGAATAGTTAATTCACCTGAATCAGAGCAAGGATGAAGATCCTGCTCACCAGAGTTTATTTGGAGGATATAAAATACTCATGATGGAGAGTGGAAACAGCAAGTGGTTTTCAAAGGAGGGGGGAAAAAAACCTCCTTTGGAATTTGTTCTGCTCTTTTCCTGCACTTCCCAGGATAGTTGGAGCTTCTGGTTTGGGTAATGTGGAAATGAGTCAGAGTAAGGAAGGAAATACCCTATTCATCCCAAAATTGGAAGGGTTTAGGAACAGCTTTTTGTAGCATCAAACCCAAATTCACCTCTCCTTCTTTACTCTCCTTGTCCTGTTGTTGTTTCATCTCAGGACAAATTGAAGGGATGAACTTTAACCTCTTAGGAGGATAATTTATTAAAATAACAGATGCTGCAGAATGGGGCCTGGCTTGATCTGCAGTTCTTAAGGAAGATTAACAACCTGGGAGTTCACAAATCGGGGTCCTGCTTCCGACCTCGGCTTGTGAGCAGGACAAAGGCAGCACTCACATCCTGTAGTTCAGGAAAAAAAAAGGATTTCAGTCAGAGCAGGATTCCTAACATGCAAATAAGGAGTCATTCCATCAGGAAACGGCAGGGAAAGGTAGATTTGAACAAGTGAAATTCTTCCTTTTGTACCAGAAAATAGAGGCACAAACCTTGGGTGAGGCTGGGGCTGAAAACACAAATTTCAGTTTTATTTATGCCACTTCAGATCCCTGCTTGGACACTGAGGAAGAGCAGGGATTGCTGGATGGATTGGCTTTTCCCAGCACAAACCAGGCCCAGCAGCTGAGCAGGGGAAGAGGATGTGTAAATCCCTTAATTCTTTGTTGGCAAGAAAACACAGAAGCCCTTGCTGGAGGCCCAGGGTCCAAATGGAGGGCTCAGAGATTTTCTGTTTCCAGAGCTGGGTGTACAGCAGCACTCTCCATATGGGAATTTGGGAATCCTTATGGATCCTCTGCAGAAATCCCATCAAGCACCTTGGGGTTTGCTGGGCAGACAAATCAGACACCAGAATCCTCGCTGCATTTGGATAAATGGCTGTGATTTACTCATTTTTATCAATTCATAACATTTATAAAACCCACAGAAATTTTTCTGCTGTTACAAAACCCACAGAAAAATTTCTGCTGTTCTACCTCACTCATTTGGGGTCAAAAACCCCAAATAATTGATTGGCAAGTGAAGGCAAAGCAAATGATGGAGAGAGCTGTCAAAACCAGGTGTTATTTTTGTTTCGGGATCCTGAACACATCGGAGGCTCCTTCTCTGCTCCAAGCCCAGCCTGTGGAATTGTGCTCTCCTCTTGAATGCTCTGTTCCTTCTGGCTGGGGAGAGAATCAGGCACAGCCTGCTGGGCTTGGCTGGTGTTTTATTGCCTCAGAGATGGCTCTGCCACCTCGCTGTGACCCATGGCTCCCAGATCCGCTCCCAGGATGGGCTCCTTCCTAATCCGGCAGAGATTTCACCAGCATGGATCCGAGTTTTGTTCCAAAAAGAACAGCAGAGGACACCCCAGAACTCAGCAAGTGTTGGCTCTGTGCCGTAATCCCTCTTTGTGTCTGTCACAAAGAGATCCTGCGAGAGGCTGGGATTCCGCTGCCGAATCCCCGATCCCGCGGCCGCTCATGGATCCCTGCGGCAGACCGAGGTGCCGGAGCTGCCAAACTTCCCCTCGTCCCTGTACCATGGAGGGGTTTGGGGTTGGTTTCATTGAAATTCCCTGAGGTTTGAGACAGAATTAATCAGGTTTAGGAATGCTGAAGGTGCTCAGGGTCAGAATGTAACCGGCTTTGCTTTTCAGTCATGGAATTGTTGAAACTGGAAAAGACCTTTAAGGTGATCGAGTCCAAAATGAGGTTGGATTTTGTTGTTATTGGGAAGCTGAATGGGATTGGAGTAGGATTTTCCCTGTGAAAAGGCTGATTTTTGGTATTTTTAATCCATCATCTGTGAACTGTTGCTGTGAACCTCAACTCTGGATGTGTTGTTTTCCTGCAGATCGGTGATAAATGGGATGTGCTGAGTGGGATCATAATGGTTCAAGAGCGTGGGGAAAAGCAAAAATGCTTCCAGCAGGCTGGAAAATGTAGGGATTTGTGTGGCTGGCTGTGATTTAAAGGAATGATAAGGCAGGGAAAGTGGGAGTCTGAGGGAAGGCTGCTGATCTCTGCTCCTGCTTTGTCACCTTGGGATGATTTGGTTTAACCTGTCCCTGGTTTATTATTCCATGGCACAGATCCCTGGAGCAGGATCCCCAGGCAGTAGGAAGTGTAAAAGGAAGCAAAGATGCTGGGTTTGGTATGAATCCAAACAGTTTGGGGATGGGGGGCACAAAAAAAAGTGGATTTCCAGTGGATTTGGAGTCTGTGCTGCTGATTTTGTGCCCTAAAGCTCCTCTCCTGCCTGCTGTAGCTGAGCTGTTCCAGGAGAGAAGTTTGTGTGGAAAACTTCAGGATATGGGATATCACCCTCTGCTGTTGTCACCTCTGTGGACACAGAGTTCTTTGGGAATTTGGGTTGTGCCAAGCTGATTGTAAAGTGAAATTAGAACTTTTTTTCTCAGTCAGAATAATCTCTCAGCCTGTTCTAATTCCATTCTTTTTCCTGCTCCAGGCTGATAATTCCAATTGTGTGGTTTTGCTGTAATTCCTTCAGGCTTCTGCAGATGGAAGAGGCAGGGAATTGCTGTGAACTCCTTCCTTCCCTTTGGACTGGTCCAGGAGGACTGCTCAGGAAAGTTGTGAATTGTTTTAATGCCAGATCAGTGTTCTGCTCGTGTTTCCCAGTTTATTGACCTTTCCAAAAGCCATCCCAAAAATAAAACCTGGATGGAAAGAAAGGGGAGAAGGGATTTTTATGTGCTGGAGTAAATAGAGAAATTAACTTCTAGAAAGCTGTGAACTATGACTTAAATAGCATTTTAACAATGCTTTTTAACATCCAGGGTCATGACATAGAAATTCCCACATTTTCAGGGATTTGTAGGATATGGATCTTGTTTGTTTGTTTTCAGTGACTCTAAGGAATGTATTGACAATATTTCACCTGGGAATGGAATTTTAAAGCTGAAGTCAAGAGATGAAAATTAAAAATACATCTACTTGAGGTTTTAGTCACTTTTGTTCATCTCTCTGATGAAAAACTGAGCTTGGCTCGATAAGAACATTCAAATTTTTAAATCTGAATTAAATTAAATCTTTAAAACACATTAAATTTTAAAAACCTGAAACTCCCATGGCAGTGCAAACACACAACAACTCATCCCTTTGTGGACTGAAGGATTTCACCTCCTCTTTGCCTTTTCCATGATTATTTCCAAACCCTGCTCCATTCCCAGGGATCTTCATCAGGAAGGAATGTGAATAGAAGACACATGTGCAGCCCTTTGTGTGGAGTTGGAATTCCAGCTCTTGGAAGAGGCCAAGGCTTTTGGTGGAGTCATAAATTTCTCCCAACCAACCCAAAAGGAGTTTGGTGCCTTCTCTGACTCCTTGGAATTCACCAGGAAAAGCAGAGGAGAGGAGGTTTTGGGGTAGTGCAGCTCCACCAGTTCCCCAGGAACAAAAAAAGGCAGAATTGGATTGTTTTATCCATTCCAGCCTTTAGGAATGGGTATATTTAATTCCCTTTTCACTGTAGGTGAGGTAACAGCACATGCCAGTTCACAGAAATCCCCAAGTTGTATTTAAAGCACTCTTGAAGACCTTAAAGGCTTTTCTAAAGTGCTCAGAATTCCAGAGTTTTTTAGGAAAGGAGGTTTTTCATCCCTGGGACTCAGTTCCCTGAACACTTCATTTATCTGGAGCAGTTTGGTTGATGTGGAGGTTGGACCTGGAAATGCTTCATTTTTATATTTGTTGTGCTCCAAAGTCAAAGATGGATCAAAATCTGCCAACTTCAGCTTCCTGACAGGATCCAGACAACCAAATCCTGCAGGAATCCTTGTTCCCACCAGGAATGCTGCCAATGCAGGGAATGGGATTTTCCTAATCTGAGTGCTTTGGGTTTTTTGACTCTTTTTTTTTGGGTTTGGTTGGAATTTTTCAATATTCCTTTGAAAACTGATTCCTGGCAATTCCAGTTTTGAGCCTAGAGTGGATTTTGGGAGCTCCCAGGAAGAGTTTAATACTTCCAGAGTTGGAATTGACTGGGAGGACTTTGTAAATCTGAACTGGCTGGCGAAACTGGCAGGAAATTCCCATTTTCCTCAAGCTCCCTTGTGGCCAGAGCTGGAATTCAGCACAGCTGGGTGGGGTGTGGAGTCCTCCAATTCCTGTGTCCATCAGCTGAATCCAGCAGGAATTCCTCCATGGCTCCTGTGGGATCCTGACTCCCTCCTGGCATGAGAAAGTTGGGAATTCTCAGGATTCGGTGAGATCCAGGTGTGGAGGATTTGTCTTCCTCTGTTTTCCTTGTTAATTTTCCTGTACCCAGCTGGCTGTTGTGTCAGCCTGGAAAGAGGGAAAGCCGCAATTCTGGGATAGAAAGCCTGAGACTTTTCGGGAAAAGAGCTCCAGAATCATTGGAAAAATCTGTCTGGAAAATCTCTTGCTCCTCAGGGATGGAATTTGCAAGTCAGAACCCAGCAGAGTTTGAAGGAGAGGAGTAAAGGGAAGAAACCCTGCTGGATTTTTGGAGAAAAGAGCAGGAAAATGAGATTCCTGCCTCTTTTCCTGGGAATTTTCCATGCTCTGAGTGAGGAATTCTGGAGTGTGAGGTCTCGAAGGACAGAGTATAAGAGGGTGTGGTGGTGCTACTCCTTCCTTGGAGCATCAATTCCTATTTTCTAACAGAATATCAATTATATGAGAGGTTTTTTCCTTGGAAAAGTGTCATTTCTGGTGTCTTTGGGAAGCAAGGAAGAATTCAAGAGGAATTTCTCCACGGAAGGGGCTGCCCAGGGAGGTTTGGAGTTCCCATCCCTGGAGGTGTCCAAGGAATGTGACAAGCAAAGCTTGATGATCCTGGAAGTTTTTCCAGCCTCAGTGATTCTGGAATTCCATAAATAAAGGATTTTGCCTTGGCTGCCTCTTGGGACAGCTCCTGCCAGAGCTGGAACGGGGATGTTGGAGCAGGATTTTATTCCCCATTTTCTGGGCAGCTCAGATTACAAGTTTGCATTTGCACATCTGGTTCAATAATTGGTGCCTCACAAACAGGGAGGTGAAAACAATCAGGGAAAGAAAGTTTTGGTTGTTTTTTTTCTTTTGTATGGAATTCTAGGAGATCTCTCTGATATCCCCAGACTTCCATTTTGGAGTGTTTGCAGCAGAAATTGGAGAGTTCCACATAAAAAGTGGTTTATTGGGGTGGGAACTTTGGTTTTGCATCCAGGATTTTTAAACCTATTCCATAGAATCCCAGAATGGTTTGGAAAAGGGATCTTAAAGCTCATCCAAGGCAGGGACACCTTCCCCTATCCCAGGCTGCTCCAACCTGGCCTTGGACACTTCCAGGGATCCAGGGGCAGCCACAGCTTCTCTGGGAATTCCATTTGACCCTCCCAGGGAAGAATTTCTTCCCAATATCCAACCTAAACCTTTCCTCTTTCAGTTTGAAGCCTTATCCCTTGTCCTGTCACTATGATTTGACCAAACTCTGTCTATTCCTTATGTAATTTTGATGGAAATCAAGACTATCCAAGGATTTTTTTTTTTCCTACAGTGCTGCAAAAAATTGGTAAAAAAAAAGGCAAGTGTGCTTTATTTAATGTGGCACCAACTCTCAAAAGGCTCTGTGCTTCACTTCTGCCATTCCCAGGAGAGGGATGAAGGAATGAGTGAAAAAATCCTTCAGTCTGAGCTTCCCACCTGTCCTGGCAGACGATTCCCAGGAGTTTGTGCTCTCTTATTTATTCTGGAATCACCTTTTGTACAAATAAAAGCAGCATCATTCCAGGGTTGAACATCCAGCACCTCTCCTGGCCCCTGGACTCGTTTTTTTTGGCTTCTTGCAGATTGATTTAGAAAAAGAAAGTAGCTGTTGTCACCAGATGCCTGCAGATGGCTTTAATCAGGTTCCAAATGTGCAACAATGGCACAAAGGAGCAGAATGAGCTCGGGTGGTTTCTTGTAAGACTCTTATAGGGGCAGCAGCCAAATTGTTGCTGCTGCATTTGGTTCTGGGAGCTGTTAGAGGATCTCACCATGAATTTTTTCCAGGATTCTGAGCCATGCAAGGCAAGAAAGTGGGGTTTGCCCCAGTGTTTTAAGTGATTTACAAGGTGAGAAGTTTTCAAACAGGCTCTAAAATGTTATTAGCTGAACTAATACCCCTGTTTCGCTTTTATTCCCTGGTTTTTTTATTTGTGTTTTAGTCATCTTTAGTGGATTGCAGTGCTCCAAATGATTCCTTCTCCCTCTTTTCCTTCCCCACCTCCACGAAGAGCAACCATGTGATTCCTTCTCCCTCTTCTTCTCCCTCTTCTTCTCCCTCTTCTTCTCCCTCTTCTTCTCCCTCTTCTTCTCCCTCTTCTTCTCCCTCTTCTTCTCCCTCTTCTTCTCCCTCTTCTTCTCCCTCTTCTTCTCCTCTTCTTCTCCCTCTTCTTCTCCCTCTTCTTCTCCCTCTTCTTCTCCCTCTTCTTCTCCCTCTTCTTCTCCCTCTTCTTCTCCCTCTTCTTCTCCCTCTTCTTCTCCCTCTTCTTCTCCCTCTTCTTCTCCCTCTTCTTCTCCCTCTTCTTCTCCCTCTTCTTCTCCCTCTTCTTCTCCCTCTTCTTCTCCCTCTTCTTCTCCCTCTTCTTCTCCCTCTTCTTCTCCCTCTTCTTCTCCCTCTTCTTCTCCCTCTTCTTCTCCCTCTTCTTCTCCCTCTTCTTCTCCCTCTTCTTCTCCCTCTCTCTTCTTCTCCCTCTTCTTCTCCCTCTTCTTCTCCCTCTTCTTCTCCCTCTTCTTCTCCCTCTTCTTCTCCCTCTTCTTCTCCCTCTTCTTCTCCCTCTTCTTCTCCCTCTTCTTCTCCCTCTTCTTCTCCCTCTTCTTCTCCCTCTTCTTCTCCCTCTTCTTCTCCCTCTTCTTCTCCCTCTTCTTCTCCCTCTTCTTCTCCCTCTTCTTCTCCCTCTTCTTCTCCCTCTTGTTTTCCCTCTTCTTCTCTCTCTTCTTTTCCCCCTCTTCTTCTCCCTCTTCTTCTCCCTCTTCTTCTCCCTCTTCTTCTCCCTCTTCTTCTCCCTCTTCTTCTCCCTCTTCTTCTCCCTCTTCTTCTCCCTCTTCTTCTCCCTCTTCTTCTCCCTCTTCTTCTCCCTCTTCTTCTCCCTCTTCTTCTCCCTCTTCTTCTCCCTCTTCTTCTCCCTCTTCTTCTCCCTCTTCTTCTCCCTCTTCTTCTCCCTCTTCTTCTCCCTCTTCTTCTCCCTCTTCTTCTCCCTCTTCTTCTCCCTCTTCTTCTCCCTCTTCTTCTCCCTCTTCTTCTCCCTCTTCTTCTCCCTCTTCTTCTCCCTCCCCAGCCCTTCTCTGGAAAAGATCCAAGTAGGTGAGAAAAGGAAGATTTTATAGAGATTCCTTAAAATCAGCTTAGGTGGAAAAAGAAACAAACAAAAACCAAACCCAAGAGTTAAACCTGATAATTACAGAGAGCAGAGCTCTGAGTGTTTCTTTCCAGAGCTTTTCAAATCCAAGGTGTTCATTCCCTATCCTTAAATCCTGGCGTTGCTCATGGCTTATCCCATCCACAGCAGCAATTTGGGATCTCTGGGGCAGCTCCAGCCCTGTGATCTCTTCAAGGTTTGTTTTTCCCTCACCTCGTGCCTGTGTTTACAGCTCCTGACTCACAAATCCTGCTCTCCTTTAATCCCAGCTTTGGAATTCCCCCTGGGAGCTGCAGCTCTGTGTTCCCGGGAGGAGATTGTGGCAAAGTGTTTGTGTACATGTGGAAAAGAGAGGAAAACTTCTCTCCTTAGTCCTGTGCCAGCGTTTCCAGGGATTTGTTCCACTCTGCGGTGTGTGGGGGGTGCAGGGCTGGACCTGCAGCTGCTCCAGCTGCCTTTGGAACATCTGAGAGTTGATTCCAATCCTCTTTTATTTTTTTTTTTCATGGAAAGAGTCAAAAATATGAGTCAGCAAGAGAAATCTTGAATGTGAATGAGAGCTCTGAAGCGTGGTGGGTGGAGAAGCTTCACTTTCGAGGAAAAACCTCTCATTCAAGCGGTTTGGGGTTAAATAAACACAATTCCTTCCTAACTTTCAGATGCACATGGAATTACAGCTTGGATCTGTAAGGGAATTATCTGCAGATACCTAAAGAGAACCAGGTTGGGGATATCAAATATAGCATCAAAGATGCTTTTGTGCTGAGAATTTCTGAATTTAGACGTAACAAAGCTGCTTTGTCAGCTGACTGAGGTGTTTGGAACCTCTTCCCTTTTCCAAGCAGGAAATCTTCAGGCTCAGCACAGGAGAAGTCAAAGCAGTTGACAAAAGGCTGCTGATTTATCTCCTGCATGTCAAACAGGATTCCTTAATCTGTATCTTTTGAAATTCCCTGGATCTGCTTGGGCAGTGATTCCCTGGGAGCCTGATACCCTGCTGAATTGAGCAACTCTTCCTCCTTGGGAATTGAGGAGAAATTCAGTGTTTTTTGAAAATTTTGTGTGCTGAGACTTCGCAGAGCCCGTGAGCGACCGGCTGTTTGATGAATCCCTAAAAAATGGTGTCTTTTTGTTCCAAACTATAAATCTGGTGTGCTGAGGAGGCTGAAGGGTTAAATTCCCCACACTGTCGCATATGGCAGTGAGCAGAATCACAGATGTTGATGATACAACATAATTAGTATTCTTTTATGTAAATGAAGGCTGTCAATGTTACCACAGTGTCTGCACTCCTGCAAGCTGGAATTTCTGCCACTTGCTCTCACCGAGGCTAGACAGGATTCTAAACAAAATTCCATGATTTTTATACCCACCCCTGAGGAGGAAAATTAAGAGGAAAGAGGAGAAAAAAAGCTTAAGGAGGGGAAAAGGTGGGGAAGGGTTTTTTCCAACTTGGAAAAAAGAGACCAAATCAATCCTTTGTTTAAGTGAGGATTTCCAAAATCCTGTCCACGTCCTGGGATTTGGGAGGGAATGAACCCAGCCCAAGGGAAATGAGGGGTTTTCTGAGCTGGTTCAAATAAAAACCTCGGTGGTTCTTTGGGTGCTGAAGTGGCCACTTGAGCTTTCAGTGGAGTCCAGGAGAAAAAACTGAAGAGCTTTGATTTTTCTCTAAGAGATTCCATCCTCAGCAGCAATAGCACTGATAAAGGTGGTAATTAAAGCAAATTTGTGTCATTTAGGGCCACTAAAAATGCATTTCCTTCACCTGGCCAGGTCCCTGCCACCCACGCAGGTGAGGGCTCAGTCCCTGCCTCAAAACTTTGGCAAGTGTTAAACTTTACACCTCATAAAATGATGTTTTAACCACATATTCTGTGTGCCAGGTCCCTGTGTAACCAACTGAATTCAGATCTGTTACTCCAGTCTTTTCTACCTCTGGTTTTTTCCCATTTTTCTCTCATCTGTGGTTCTTACTTTGTAGCAGTTCAAACCTGCCAACTCCTCATAGCTTCCTTTTTATTGTTTGGGAAAAAAACACCTAGAAATGAAATTTAACTCAGCACAGCTTTTGTTGTTTTTTTTTGTCTTTCCCCCTTCTCCTCCCCCTGTCTCTCACCAAGCAATAGAAGCAGCCAAAAAAATCCAAATTATCACAGGAGGGGCACATTTTTCCTCCTGTATTTTTTTTTTATTTTGACTCCCATTTTTTCCCTCTGCCATATGTTGGGTCATCCACTACAAAAGCCTCACCATGAAAAGGCTCCATGTGATCAGCAGATTTTTACAGCCTACCAAAAAAAAAAAAAGAAAAGAAAAGAAAAGAAAGCAGGGAATGAAATGGAATGGGATTCTGTGTGTGACATGTCTCAACATCTGAGAATTCGGGATCCTGGGGGTAATTCCAGAGAATTATTTCTGGAATAAATGAGTTCTGCACTGAGGGGTTAATGATGCTCCTGCCAGCGTTTCAGGGTTGGTTTCTTTGCATCACCAGGATATTTTCCCTCTCTCTCCAGGGCTTTGAAGCTGCCTGGCAGTGAGGACTTCCCAGTAATTAAATTCTCCGGGATCCGTGGGAAGATGGGGCTGCTCCGCGCCCGGGACGCGGCGTGGCGGAGGAAGGGATGTGTGACCTGCACTCCGTGAGTAGCCTGGCTGCTCTGACCTCCTTCCCTGCCCTCAGAGCCTTGGAAGGACTGGAGAAAGGGATCCACAGTTCACTGGGAATCTTTTATCAGTCTGATGCTTTAGGATTTTAGCTTTTCTATTTTAGAAAATGTAATAGTCCTGCAGTTGTTCAGTGGATAACTCTAAACACAGGGTCAGCTGCTGCTTTCCCGTTTTGCCCAGACACAACAATTCCTCTCCAGGCCTGGAGTCACTGCCTCAGGCCCCCAGAGATGGAAACAAAAGGGAGTTCTGAGGGTAAATGACTTCATTACCTGAAGCTGGAATTGGAAGATTAGGATGGGGGATTTGGGGTGTCCTGTGCAGGATCAGGAGTCAGATTTGATGATCCTTTTGGCTGCCTTCCAATCAGGATATCCCATAACCCTGCAATGGCATTTCAAATCCACACTGCAGCTCTAAAATACTTTTCCTTGTGTTCTTTGCCCCCCCAGAAGAGCAGTGACACCTCCTGTGAGACATGGAGAGATGCAAACAGGAGAAATTTGGGGTGTCCTGAGCAGGATCAAGAGTCAGACTTGATGACCCTATTGACCCCCTTCCAACTGGGGATATCCCATGACCCTACAAAAAGATTTCAAATCCATGTTGCAGCACTAAAACCTTTTTCCTTGTGTTTTCTTGCCTCCCATGGTTGGAGCAGTGACACTTTCTGTAAGAGACATGGATAGATTCAAATGTAGGGAATTTAGGGTGTCCTGTGCAGGATCAGGAGTCAGATTTGATGATCCTTTTGGCTGCCTTCCAATCCGGATATCCCATAACCCTGCAATGACATTTCACATCCACACTGCAGCTCTGAAATCCTTTTCCTTGTGTTCTTTGCCTCCGCAGGTGAAAACAGCAATGCATCCTGTAAGAGACTTGGATAGATGCAAATGTAGGGAATTTAGGGTGTCCTGTGCAGGGCCAGGAGTCAGATTTGATGATCCTAACCCTTCCAACGACCCTACAAGGAGATTTCAGACGTGTGTCACGGCTCTAAAATCCTTTTCCTTGTGTTTTTGCCCCCCAAAAGGTCGGAGCAGCGACGCCTCCTGTGAGACATGGATAGATGCAAACATGTGGGGCGGCTACGACTCGCCCAGGACCACTCGATCCTGAACCCCCAGAAGTGGCACTGCGTGGACTGCCACACCACCGAGTCGCTCTGGGCCTGCCTCAAGTGCTCGCACGTGGCCTGCGGCCGCTACATCGAGGAGCACGCCCTGAGGCACTTCCAGGAGACCCGGCACCCCTTGGCCATGGAAGTGCACGAGCTCTACGTCTTCTGCTACCTGTGCCAGGATTACGTCCTGAACGACAACCCCGAGGGCGACCTGAAGCTGCTGAGGAGCTCGCTGTCGGCCATCAAGGGGCAGAGGAGCGGCAGGACGCTGCGCTCCATGGCGCTGGCAGAGGACGCCTGGAGGAGGAGGAGCCCTCAGGGCCAGTCCCAGATGCTGGTGGCGCTGTGGCACCGGCGCCAGGCCCTGCTGGCGAGGGCTCTGCGCACCTGGTTCCACAAGAGCTCCCGGGGGCAGCTGAAGTTGAAGGAGAAGAAACAGCTGGAGGAGCTGGAGAAGAAGAAGGAAGCGGCTCGGCAGCGGCGGCAGGAGATGAAGAGGCAGCTCCTGGAGGAGCTGGCCAACACTCCCCCGAGGAAGAGCGCCAGGCTGCTGTCCCACGTGCACAGGGAGAGCTTGATCCCAAGGAAATTCAGGGAAGTGGCCACAGCTTCCCCTACCTCAAGGCAGGTGCAGAGCAGCAGATTCAAGCAGTTCTACTCCATCCGGCGCCAGCCCCTGATGACGCCGGGGGTGACGGGGCTGAGGAACCTGGGCAACACTTGTTACATGAACTCCATCCTGCAGGTGCTCAGCCACCTCCAGAAGTTCCGAGAATGTTTCTTGACTCTTGACCTCTGTGAAACAGAAGAACTTTTAGCTAAAACTGTGAATGGGAGGGCCAGGATGCCTGGCAGACTGGCAAACGGGGCTGCCGCCGGCGAGCCGGGGAAGCCTGACAGGGTGGGATCATCCGGCACGCAGAGCTCTCCGGCCAGCCTGAACGGCGGCTCCTCCATCAGCCGCAGTTTAGAGCTGATCCAGCCCAAGGAGCCCAGCTCGAAGCACATCTCCCTGTGCCACGAGCTGCACACCCTGTTCAGGGTGATGTGGTCTGGCAAGTGGGCCCTGGTGTCCCCCTTTGCCATGCTGCACTCTGTGTGGAGCCTGATCCCGGCGTTCCGCGGCTACGACCAGCAGGACGCTCAGGAGTTCCTCTGTGAGCTCCTGGACAAGGTCCAGCAGGAGCTGGAGTCCGAAGGGACCAGGCGCAGGATCCTCATCCCCTTCTCGCAGAGGAAGCTCACCAAGCAGGTCCTCAAGGTGGTCAACACCATTTTCCACGGGCAGTTGCTCAGTCAGGTATGGAATTGCTTTCCCACAGGGATCACCGAGGAGCAAAGGCTCTGCATGTTGAGGATCCCCTTTAGAAGTGTCTTAGGAATTCCCAATATCCCAATTCCTGAGGAAAAAAATCCCTTGGGTTGCTGTGCAGGTGCCACCGTTTCCATCCTTGTCACATTTGGCACAAATTTACTTCAGTTGTGCCACTTCTGAATGAAACCTGCATAAACACAGAAGTCCTGAGCCCCTGGTTTTAGGGTTTGAATGTGTTTTTAAGGTGCCTTTGCATTTTTTTTGCCCCTTTCTGGTGGTGTTTCTGTGCCTGGGAATAACATGATGAGACACCTCTGTAGAAGCTCTTTGTGACAATTTGTTTTTTGCTGGCACAAGAGACGCTGAACATACTACACCAAGGTTCCTGTAGGAGGTGAAGGTGCCTGTGGTGCTGTTTGATCCCTTTTTCCTGTGCTGTTCCTTGCTGGAAACGTTGCATTCTCCACAAGGCAGAGCCCAAGAGCCCCAAAATCCCCAGGAATTCTGGAAGTTCCAGCTCCCTTGGGTTTCCAGGAGAAATGAATTGGGAGCAGAACTGGTGGTGTGTAAGAACAGACACAAAGTGTGTTCTCTGTTTGTTGTCAGGAAAATTTCTGTCACCCTGCCCCGAGCCACTGAGCTCAGCAATATTTAGGACTTTGTGCTTGTCAGAGATTAAAAGGTGAATTTCTCCAGTGAAAACTTTTGACTTTCAGGGAAAGGATGCCTGAAGTTATGGTTCATAGAATTATTGAATATCTTGAACTGGAAGGGACCTACAGCGGTTTTCAATTAATTTACTTTTAAAATTTTAATTTAATAATAAATTTAATTAACTTACTTTTAGTTTATTAATCACTTTAATACATTTAATTTTATTAATTTAATAATTATTAATTTAAATTATTAAATTAAGTGGTTTACAAATTATAAAATTACAAAATAACCAATAAATTAGGGGTTTATTATTTTTTATTAATTTATTTATCTTATTGTTTATTTATATATTATATATTAATATATGTTAATATATAATATATTTATATTATATATAAATATATAATATATTTTTACATATTAAATATTATACATTTATATTATTAATATATAAATATATAAAATGTATATAATATATATTTATATTATTAATACATAATATAAATATATAAAATATATAATATAAATTATGCATTATATATAGCCTATAAATATATATAACACATAATATATTATGTATTATATATAATATATATAGTATAAATATACATTATATTTATTTATATTATTTCTATTATTATATACTTTTTATTTTATTTATTAATTTTCATTACTTTTTATTAATTTCAATAATTAACAACCAGCTAAATCCATACACAACACCTCCTAGCACCACATAAAAACAATACCACACGTACAATAATATCCCCATGCACCTCCAAACCCAGCTGGCTGTCCCTGTGTCCCCTGCAGGTCACCTGCAGGACGTGCAACTACAAATCCAACACCGTGGAGCCCTTCTGGGACCTTTCCCTGGAATTCCCGGAGCGCTACCATTCCCTGGAGAAAGGCATCGTGCCCCTGCCCCAGGCTGAGTGCTTGCTGACAGAAATGTTGGCCAAATTCACCGAGACAGAAGCCCTGGAGGGGAGGATCTACGCCTGTGACCAGTGCAACAGTGAGTGCCACTTCCTCCCCTTTTTGAAGCACAAAGCAGCAGGGAGAATAAAATATCGAATATTTGTGAATTGGAATTCACCTGCTGGAACTGCTGCAGCCCAGGATATCTTTGGCTCAATGTTTCCTGGTGTTTTTCCAGCAGGAACAGCTCAGAGGTGACAAATGTTTGTGTGATGAGGAGAAGGGAAAGTTTGAATCTCACAGAACTGCTGGAGGAATTCAGAAATATTAATTCCTGTGGCCATCCCCGTGCTGGAAAAAGGAAAAAAAAAAAAAAAAAGAGTTTACCTTGTGCTGATTTTTCTCCTGGGGGAATTAACAGAATCCTGATAATCTTTGCCTTGGGGGTTTTTTGGGGGGTTTTTTTTGACAGGCAAACGGCGAAAATCTTCTCCCAAACCTCTTGTTCTGAGTGAAGCTAAAAAGCAGTTGCTGATCTACAGACTACCTCAGGTCCTCCGGCTGCACCTTAAACGCTTCAGGTGAGGCACTGGGCCCTGGATTTTTGGGGGAAAAAGTGACCAAAAGTGGGCCTTTAATTTCCCTCAACTCCTGCTGAAAGCAGCTGTGTAATTTCTGAGCCATCAGGTTGGTGAGAGCCCCTCCCATTACCCATTTGCAGGGTGTTTTTCTGCCACAGTTTAATATTTTGTGCATATTAATCCTTAATTTCCTCGGGTTTGAGTCGAGTTTGCAGGCAGCTTGGAAGGAGAAATAAGCTGATGAAAGATTTGGTAAAGGTGGGAGATTGAGAGAATTAAATTCCTCAAATTACCTGTTGAATAGAAAGTAGAAAAAGCTGAAAATGTTAGGACAAGTTTCTAAAGTGGTTAGGCTGGGCTTGGGGAGGTTATTGGTAGAACTGAGGGTTTTTAAAGGTGGTCAGAGGATAAATCTGGCCCCAGAATGCTCCACCTAAAACAAAAAATATCAGTGCCAGGGGGAGACCCCACCTAAAATAAAAACCTTCAGTGTCAAGAAACCCCATCTATAAAAATCCTCAGTGGTAGAAGGAGACCTTAAATCTAAATCTAAAATAAAAAATTATCAATGAAAGAAGGAGACCCACCTAAAATAAAAACCTTAAATGGCAGAGGGAGACCTACCTAAAATAAAAACCTTCAGTGGCAGAGAGAGACCCCAGCTGAAACAAAAATCATCAATGGTAGGAAAAGACTGAACCTAAAACAAAAACCCTCAGTGGCAGAGGAAGACCCCACCTAAAATAAAAATCAGTTATGGTAGGAAGAGACCCCACTAAAATAAAAACCTGAAATGGCAGGGGGAGACCCCACTAATATAAAAATCATCAATAGTAGGAAGAGACCCCACCTAAAATAAAAACCTTCAGTGGCAGAGAGAGACCCCAGTAAAATAAAAACCTTAAATGGCAGGGGGAGACCCCACCAAAAATCCTTCAATGGCAGAGAGAGACCGCACCTAAAATAAAAACCTGAAATGGCAGGGGGAGACCCCACTAAAATAAAAATCATTCATGGTAGGAAGAGACCCCACCTAAAATAAAAATCATAGATGGTAGGAAGAGACCCCATCTATAATAAAACCCCTCAGTGGCAAGGGGAGATCCCACCTAAAATAAAAACCTTAAATAGCAGGGAGAGTAAACTCCTTCAATGGCAGAGGAAGACTCTACCTAAAATAAAAACCCTCAGTGGCAGAGGGAGACTCCACCTGAAATAAAAATCATTGATGGTAGGAAGAGACCCCACCTAAAATAAAAATCATCCATGGTAGGGAGAGACTCCACCTGAAATAAAAATCATCCATGGTAGGAAGAGACCCCCACCTAAAATAAAAATCATTGATGGTAGGAAGAGACACCATCTAAAACAAAAATCATTGATGGTAGGAAGAGACCCCACCTAAAATAAAAATCATTGATGGTAGGAAGAGACCCCACCTAAAATGAAAGCCCTTGGTGTTAGGGGGAGCCCCCAGCTGAAGGCCTCGATGTCAGGAGACCCCAGCACAGCCAAGGCCACGAGCAGCAGCAGGAGCTGCAGGGTTGGGGGGAGGTGTCTGCTGGGGATTTTGGGGTGAAAAGCCAGGATCTGGTGATCTGAGCAGCCCTGAGTGTGGGATTTGTGTTGGCAGGTGGTCTGAGCGCAATCACCGCGAGAAGATCGGGGTCCATGTCCTCTTTGAGCAGGTATTAAACATGGAACCTTACTGCTGCAGGGACTCTCTGCCCTCCCTTGCCACTGAGACCTTTGTGTATGACCTCTCGGCTGTGGTGATGCATCACGGCAAGGGGTTTGGCTCAGGACACTACACAGCCTATTGCTACAACACGGAGGGAGGTGCGTGTGCTGGGGGCGTGGGGCAAATCCCATCCCCATCCTCTTCCTCCCCTCGGCATTCCTTGCATTTCCCTCTCCTGGAATCCTTCCCCGGGATTCCATTTCCTTAGGATCCGCTCCTTGCCCTTCAGTGGTTTGTTTCTCCCCATCCCTTCCCCATATTCCTATATTTTTACTATACTTTTTTTATTTATTGATTTTTATTTATTGATTTTTGTTTAATTTTTTTTTGTTTATTTTTATTTTTCTTTATTTATTGATTTTTATTATTTATTTTTGTTCATTTTTATTTATCTTTATTTATTTATATTCATTTTTTATTCTTATTTATTTTTATTTATTTTTATTTATTTTTATTTATTTTTGTTAATTTTTATTTATTTTTATTTATTTTATTTATATTTAATTATTTATTTTATTTCTTTTTATTTCTTTTTATTTCTTTTTGATAATTTTTATTTTTATTTATTCTTATTTATTTATTTTCATTATTTTTGTTCATTTTTATTAATTTTTATTTATCTTTATTTATTTATTTTTATTTTTATTTAATCTTATTTATTTTTATTTATTTTATTTACTTTATTTTTAATTTATTTTTAATTATTTATTTTATTTATTTTTATTTATTTATATTTATTTTTGTTCATTTTTATTTATTTACTTATTTTGTTGTTTAGGTCAGGGATTTTTTTCCCTGGGAATGGTGTGAATTCTTCATCCTGCCAGGCGGAGCTGCTGCAGCTGGGTTTGCTCAGGATCCTCGGGATTGAGGAGATGAACAGAACGTGTTTTGAGGCTGGGAAAAAACAGGAACTATTCATGAATAACATCCGCAGGGGGCTGGGAGATCCCAGCAGCTGGATCAGGATGGGCTCTGCCTTCCTGCCTGGCCCCAGGGAATTGCTGGCTGCCTAATTGAGTTCTTGGGCTGATTAAATGAAGAGTTGATATTTCTAAAGCACAAAAAAAAATACATATCTATTTAAAAAATGATATTAAAACCATTTTCCAGGTTAGAGGAAAAGACAGAGGTTCCTTTTCTCCTGTGGACGTTTCCTGTGAGCAGTTCCAAAATCCAAAGGGATCCTGCCTCAGCTAAGAGCCTTTTTTTCCCTTTTTTCCCAGGTTTTTGGGTGCACTGCAATGACTCCAAACTGAATGTATGTAGCGTGGAGGAGGTGTGCAAGACCCAGGCCTACATCCTCTTCTACACTCAGAGAACGCTGCAGGACAAAGCTGGAATCCCAGAAAAACAACTCCGAGCTCAGGTGTTTGCCACCCAAAAACAGTGACAAGGACACAAGACTGACATTCCCATGAGGGGAAAACACTGCCAGCTTCTTTTGGGAACTTCTGGTGTTCATCTTCCCCTTCTTTGTGGGGAAAACTGCAGGAATGGGATTGGAACAGGGATGGGATCAGAGTAGGAATGGGATCAGGGCAGGGATGGGATGGGATCAGGGATGGGATCAGGGATGGGATCAGGGCAGGGATGGGATCAGGGCAGGGATGGGATCAGGGCAGGAATGGGATCAAGCAGGAATGGGATCAGGGCAGGGATGGGATCAGAGCAGGAACGGGATAGATCAGGAACAGGATTGGGACAGGAATGGGATGGGAGCAGGACTGGGATCAGGGCAGGAATGGGATCGGAACAGGGATGGGATCAGGGCAGGGGTGGGAGCAGTGATGGGATCAGGGCAGGAATGGGATCAGAACAAGGATGGGATCAGGGCAGGGATGGGATAGACCAGGAACAGGATTGGGGCAGGGATGGGATCAGGGCAGGGATGGGATGGGAGCAGTGATGGGATCAGGGCAGGGATGGGATGGGAGCAGTGACGGGATCAGGGCAGGGATGGGATCAGAGCAGGGATGGGATGGGAGCAGTGATGGGATCAGGGCAGGAATGGGATCAGAACAAGGATGGGATCAGGGCAGGGATGGGATAGACCAGGAACAGGATTGGGGCAGGGATGGGATCAGGGCAGGGATGAGATCAGGGCAGGGATGGGATCAGGGCAGGGATGGGATGGGAGCAGTGATGGGATCAGGGCAGGAATGAGATCAGGGCAGGGATGGGATGGGAGCAGTGACGGGATCAGGGCAGGGATGGGATCAGAGCAGGGATGGGATCAGGGCAGGGATGGGATCAGAGCAGTGACGGGATCAGGGCAGGGATGGGATCAGGGCAGGAATGGGATCAGGGCAGGAATGGGATCAGAGCAGGAATGGGATGAGGGCAGGATGTTTGGAAAACCACCTGGAGCTGGGCAGTTCTGATTTTGGGCACAATCTTGGGTTCCAAGTGTCTTTTTGGCTCCAAAAACCCAAAACAATGAAGTTTGATGCTGCTCATTCCTCCCCTATCAAAGAGGAATGAGCACAAGCAGGAAACAGGAGAATCCCCCTGGATCAACACCCTTCAATCCCTAAAAATCCTGAGCCAGCTCCAAGAGGAACAGGTACAGTACCCTTGAGTGGCCTGGTGAATCCCAATCCCTGGGAAGCTCCCAGAGCTGTTCCTGCTGGGAAAATGTTTCAATTCTTCTCAATTCCTCCCTCTGCTGCCCCTAGGACACCAATTTCTGTGCCCTGGCTGAAACTGCCACCGGGGCTGGGCCACATTCCAGGATTTTCTGGGAGCTGAACTCAGCTGGCAGCTAAATTCCCTCAAAAATGGGATTTTCATGGAGTTCTGCTGTGGAGAAAATTCGGTTTAACCCCCCCCCCCAGAATTGGTTTTATCCCCCAAAAATGGGTTTTTAACACCTGTAAAGTGGGTTTTAACACACAAAAATGTGTTTAACCTACATAAAGGGGTTTTAACACCCAAAAAAATGGGGTTTAACATCCAAAAAACCCCTCAGGAATGTCCCTGAGTGCTGTGGCAGCCAAACCAAGGCTCCAGGTTTCTGCTGGCATCACCTGGATTGGGAAGAATTTCCAAAAGCTGTGGCAGCAGAAGGTGGAATTTTTGGAAAGTTTGGAATACAAAATCCCCTTTTTTTTTATTTTTTGGTACAAACTTGGCTGGTTTTCCTCAGGGGAACAGGGTTTGGGGTGAAAAATCAGTGAAAAATGTCATTTCTTGAGGTTGGCACTGGGACGGTGCCACCCTTGGAGGTCTCAATTCCTGCAGGGCCACCCCGAGGGGAGGAATGTGAAATCCCAAATTCCACGTGGAGTTGGAAAAGCTACAAAAACAAGAAGTCTGTATCTGAAATCAGCCTGATTTTGTAATTTTTGGGGAAAACAGAGCCTTAGTTGAATTATTTCCAGGCACTTCTCAGCCTACAGTTGCACCTCAGGTGTGGTTTTTGTCATTTTGGGGCTTGGCTGTTCACATTTCACCTTTTAATTTGAATATTAGATCTGCTGTCTGTTAATCTGGGTTATTTTTATTAAAATAAATTAAAATATGAGGTTTTTTTAAAAAAAAAAAAAAGTTTTCAGGCAGGGAAATTCTCCAGATTTTTCCTTCACCTTTTTCATTCCTTTTGTCTCATCAGATAAACACAAGCCGCCAATCTTTGGGAAAAGCTCCCAAATCCCACTTTTTCCTGGGAAATCTGAACCTCCTGTCCTTGGGCAAAGTGAGCACAGCAAGCAAAAAACTTGGATTATGTCAAAGAAAAATTCCCATTTTCTGCCCAAGATGCTGCTTTTTGAGCCTAAAAGAAATGTAATTTTGAATAATTAAATATCATTTTAGGGTCATGTTCTGTTATTTTATTTTTTTTTGGAGATCTGGCAGTTTGCAGTAGTGCTGATAAAAAAAGTTTTGCTTCCCTAAACGTAGCAGGATCTGGAAGGATTCCTTAGGAACGGCTTGGGGAAGGAATATTTGAAGAAATCAAATTAATCTCAATACAACGGGAGATCCAAGGGATAGGAAAATGAGCTCAGCCAGGGAAAAGTTGATATTCCTGAAAAAATTAGAAATATTTGTGCTTCATGGATTAATTCAGGAGCAAAACTGGTTCTGGGGAAGAGAGAAAACAAAAATGAGAAAGTAAAAATTAAAATTAAAGGTGTCAGAGCCACATCTCCAAGTGACTTGAGCTGAAATTCGCCCTGATAGGGAAGGAATTTATTAAATTTACCTTTCCCAGCACCTTGAGGTTCCTGGGATATTCAACTTTTCCTTGGAAGCGACAGCATTTGGCATTTTTGGTGCTGTTTGGTTTCAATTTGGCTGCTGCAGGGTTGGGATGAGCAGAGCCCGAGGTCCCCTCTGTGTTTTGGGGTGTTCTGGATTTTTCTGGATTTTCCTAGGGGTTTTTAATTGGATTTTTCAGCAGTTTTAAATCAGATTTTTGTAGTTTGGTTTGGGTTTTTTTTCCCCCCAGCAATATTAAATCAGATTTTTCTGGGTTTTTCCAGCAGTTCTAAATCAGATTTTTGTAGATTTGTGGGGTTTTTTTTTTCCCCAGGAATATTAGATCAGATTTTTCTGTATTTTTTCAGCAGTTTAAAATCATATTTTTCTGGATTTTCCAGCCATTTTAAATCAGAACAGCCTCGAGTTTCTGCTCCAAGCTCATTCCTGATGTCACTGCCAGTGCCAGGCCGGGAGCATCCTCAAGGACAGCAGCAAGTGCCAAGAGAATCCAATTAATCAATTAATTAGGGGCTGTAAATGAAGGGCCTTGAGGGGCCTGAGGCTGATCCTTGTGGGTCCCTTCCAGCTCGGGATATTCCCAAATTCCTGGCTATTCCTGGCTATTCCTGGCTGTTCCTGGCTCCTCAGCGGTTGGGTTTGTTCCAAGTCACGCCCGGATCCGCGGCAGTGAGAGCGGAGCTGAGTCTGGAGTGTCGGGATCCGTTCAGGAGAGGGATGAATCCCGTTTTCCCGGGATGATCCCGGCTCAGGGCGCGCTCCCACGCCTTTGGGCAGAGCGGGTTGGGGATGGGGAGCCCAGGGAGGGGCTCCAGGGCTCCTCCAGGGCTCCTCCAGGGCCCCTCCAGGGCCCCTCCAGGGCCCCTCCAGGGCCCCTCCAGGGCTCCGGAGTGTCCCGAGCCCCGGGAAACGGCCAAAGAATGTCGAGCCACGGGGCGGCTGCTGCTCCTGCACCGCGGAGCTGAGGTGTAACCTGTGAGTAACTCACAGCCACTGTGTAACCTGTGAGTAACAGCCACTATGTAACCTGTGAGTAACAGCCACTGTGTAACCTGTGAGTAACTCACAGCCACTGTGTAACCTGTGAGTGACTCACAGCCACTGTGTAACCTGTAACAGCCACTGTGTAACCTGTGACTCACAGCCACTGTGTAACCTGTAACTCACAGCAGCCACTGTGTAACCTGTGAGTGACTCACAGCCACTGTGTAACCTGTAACAGCCACTGTGTAACCTGTAACAGCCACTGTGTAACCTGTAACAGCCACTGTGTAACCTGTGAGTGACTCACAGCCACTGTGTAACCTGTAACTCACAGCAGCCACTGTGTAACCTGTAACAGCCACTGTGTAACCTGTGAGTAACAGCCGCTGTGTAACCTGTAACAGCCGCTGTGTAACCTGTGTAACTCACAGCAGCCACTGTGTAACCTGTAACAGCCGCTGTGTAACCTGTGTGTAACTCACAGCAGCCACTGTGTAACCTGTAACAGCCGCTGTGTAACCTGTAACAGCCACTGTGTAACCTGTAACAGCCGCTGTGTAACCTGTGTGTAACTCACAGCAGCCACTGTGTAACCTGTAACAGCTGCTGCGCAGCCCGACTCACAACCTGTAACTCACAGCCGCTGTGTAACCTGTAACTCACAACCTGTGACTCACAGCCACCGTGTAACCTGTGAGTTAACTCACAGCTGCTGTATAACCTGAGTAACTCACAACCTGTAACTCACAGCTGCCACTGTGTAACTTGTAACAGCCATTGTGCAGCTTGCAACTCACAGCAGCCACTGTGTAACCTGTGAGTAACTCACAAGCTGTGACTCACAGCCACTGTGCAACCTGTTTCACAGCAGCCACTGTGTAACCTGTGAGTAACTCACGAGCTGTGACTCACAGCCACTGTGCAACCTGAGTAACTCACAGCAGCCACTGTGTAACCTGTGAGTAACTCACGAGCTGTGACTCACAGCCACTGTGCAACCTGAGTAACTCACAGCAGCCGCTGTGCAGCCTGTGAGTAACTCACGAGCTGTGAGTACCTCCTAGCGCAGGGCACCCAAAGCTATGCAACACCCAAAGGCTTCTCCTCCCACCACAGCCATCATTCCTTCACCTGTCCCAGCTCTCCACAGACTTTTCCCAGGAAACTCCATGCTTGGAGCTTCATCCCAGTCTGGATTTTCCCTGGATGTTGGATCCCAGGGCCGGGTCCCTCTGGCTCTCGGGTGTGAAATAGAAATCATGTTTTTATGATTTTATTTTTTTTTTTTGGTAAATCTTTACTCTTTTTACACCTTGTTTTTGTAAGCTGAAGTTTCTTATTAAAAAAAAACAAAACAAAGAGAAAAAATAAAGAAATCCCAGTGGGTTGTTATTCCATAAATTTTAATAAACATCTGGGGGTGGGGGGTACAGCAGGAAATTCCGTGCACATCCTCAAGGAAACAATTCCTGAAGGGATGAATCAATGGGAAACCAAATTCTCCGTCAGTATTAAACCTTTTGTCCTGCTCCAGGCAGGACAGGCAGGATCAGAGCAGCTCCAGGTGGGATCAGAGCAGCTCCAGGTGGGATCAGAGCAGGTCCAGGTGGGATCAGAACAGCTCCAGGTGGGATCAGAGCAGCTCCAGGTGGGATCAGAGCAGCTCCAGGTGGGATCAGAGCAGGTCCAGGTGGGATCAGAACAGCTCCAGGTGGGATCAGAGCAGGTCCAGATGGGATCAGAGCAGCTCCAGGTGGGATCAGAGCAGCTCCAGGTGGGATCAGAGCAGCTCCAGGTGGGATCAGAACAGCTCCAGGTGGGATCAGAGCAGCCCCACAGCTCCAGTCCTGGTGGGAGGGTGAGCTCTGCTCCCGGCAGCTCCGGCTCCTTCCTGGGACAGGGATTCAGCAGCGTCAGGGGAGCTGGTTCTGCTTTACTCTGTGTAAAGAGGGGCTTCTGTGGGGTGTGGGGCCCCTGGGGTGGGCTCAGCCCCGATTTGTGTCACGTCACGTGGTGACAGCGCTGTCCTGCGGGCTCAGGGTGAGTCTGAGGCCTCGGGGGGCAGCGACACCACCCAAGGGAGGGCTGGATTTGGGAGATTTAGAATGGATATTGGGAAAGGTTCTTCCTCCAGAGGGGTTTGGGGCACATTCCCAGAGCTGCAAGAGTGGACACCTCTCCATGGATGCCCAGGGTGGGATTTTGGGGTCTGTGCATGGCCAGGAGCTGGATTTGATCCCTGTGGGGCTCCTCCAGCTCAGGATATTCCCTGATCCCACTCCCATGGAGCCCTCCCCGAGGACTGACCGCTGCTACGGGACGGGCTGCGGGGCCATCAGGTCGATGTCTGTCAGGTTCCGGGCAACCCAAACCCCGGCGGCGAACAGCCCCAGGTTCACCAGCAGGTTCCTGGAACAGGAAAATCCCACAAGCACTGAGGCTGGAAATGACTTCAGCTCATCCAAGCTGTGCCCCGTGCCCACCTTGGCCCCACCCTGAGCCCTGAGTGCCACCTCGGGGACTCCAAACCCCCCTGGGCACTTCCAAGGCCTGGCCGCCCTTTCCATGAGGAAATTCCTGCTGCTGTCCAAGTTGAGCCTCCCCTGGCCCAGCCTGAGGCCGTTCCCTCTCCTCCTGTCCCTGTTCCCTGGGATAACATCCCAAATCCCCCCCGGCTGTCCCCTCCTGGCAGGGACTTGTGCAGAGCCAGGAATTCCCCCTGAGCCTCCTTTTCTCCAGGCTGAGCCTCCCCAGCTCCCTCAGGATTCTCCAAACCCTTCCCAGCTCCCTCAGGATTCTCCAAACCCTTCCCAGCTCCCTCAGGATTCTCCAAACCCTTCCCATCTCCCTCAGGATTTTCCAAACCCTTCCCAGCTCCCTCAGGATTTTCCAAACCCTTCCCAGCTCCCTCAGGACTCTCCAAACCCTTCCCAGCTCCCTCAGGATTCTCCAAACCCTTCCCAGCTCCCTCAGGATTCTCCAAACCCTTCCCAGCTCCCTCAGGATTCTCCAAACCCTTCCCAGCTCCCTCAGGATTCTCCAAACCCTTCCCAGCTCCCTCAGGATTCTCCAAACCCTTCCCAGCTCCTTTCCCTTCCCTGGACACGCTCCAGGCCCAAAATGTCGTCCCTGGACTGAGAAGCCAGAACTGGACACAGGGACCGAGGTCCCTCCCAGCACTGAGGGACAATCCCTGCCCTGCTCCGGACACAGCTGGGGACAGACACCGGGCTCCGGATCCCGATCCCAGCTCCCACCGCCATTCTGGTCCCGGCCTCGATCCCGACCCTCATCCCGATCCCGATCCTAATCCCGGTCGCGGTCCGGACCTGCGGAAGTCGTTGCGGTCGGTGGCGAAGCGGAACGCGCTCCGCAGCCAGGCGCGGATGCCCCGCGGCGGAACCGCCGCCGCTCCCGCTGCCCCCGCCGCTCCCACCGCCGCCATTGCTGCCGCCCGCCCGCGCCGCGCGATGACGTCACTCCGCGCGTGACGTAACCGCCGGCGCGCGGAGCGCCACGTGCGAGAGGGGACCGGGATTGGGATCGGGATCGGGATCGGGATCGGGATCGGGATTGGGATCGGGATCGGGATTGGGATCGGAATGGGGATCGGGATTGGGATTGGGATCGGAATGGGGATCGGGATCGGGATTGGGATCGGGATCGGGATCGGGATCGGGATTGGGATCGGGATTGGGATTGGGATTGGGATCGGGATTGGGATTGGAATGGGGATCGGGATCGGGATTGGTATCGGGATTGGGATTGGAATTGGAATGGGAATGGGGATCGGGATTGGGATTGGGATCGGGATTGGGATCGGGATTGGGATCGGGATCGGGATCGGGATTGGGATCGGGATTGGGATCGGGATCGGGATCGGGATTGGGATTGGGATCGGGATTGGGATTGGGATCGGGATTGGGATCGGAATGGGGATCGGGATCGGGATTGGGATTGGGATCGGAATGGGGATCGGGATTGGGATTGGAATGTGGATCGGGATTGGGATCGGGATTGGGATTGGGATTGGAATGGGGATCGGGATTGGGATCGGGATCGGGATTGGGATTGGGATCGGAATGGGGATCGGGATCGGGATTGGGATCGGGATCGGAATGGGGATCGGGATTGGGATTGGGATCGGAATGGGGATCGGGATTGGGATCGGGATTGGAATGGGGATCGGGATTGGGATTGGGATTGGGACAGGGATTGGGATTGGGATTGGGATTGGGATCGGGATTGGGATTGGGATCGGGATTGGGATCGGAATGGGGATCGGGATTGGGATCGGAATGGGGATCGGGATTGGGATCGGGATTGGGATCGGGATTGGGATTGGGATTGGGATCGGGATTGGGATTGGGATTGGGATTGGGATTGGGATTGGGATCAGGGTCTTGATCGGGACCGGGATTGGGATCGGGATCTGGATTGGGATTGGGATCAGGGTCTTGATCGGGACCGGGATTGGGACTGGGATCAGGGTCAGCTCCGGGATCGGGATTGGGATTGGGGCCGGGGTCTGGGTCGGGATTGGGATCGGGATAGGGAAAATACCGAGACTGGCATTGGGATCGAGACCGGGAGCAGGATCGGGATTGGTATCGGGAGCAGGATCTGGATGGGGACCGGGATCGGGGCCGGGGTTTGGGGTTCCCGGGAATAGCCGTGGGAAGCCCTGGGATCGGGGGAGGTTCTCGGGAGCAGCCAGGGAACTGCGGCAGTTTCACTCGAGACTCAAATATCTGGATTTTGAGAAAAAGAATAGAGACACAAAGGGAAAGAGGGGGGTTACATTAAAGGAGTTTTAGGAATTGGGGTTTTGGGAAGTCTGTACCTCTCAAATACCTCAGCCCATGGAAAAGAGAGAGGAAAATGAGGATAAAAAGGAGGCTGTGTCCCCTAAAAGTTTGAGAAGCCCCAGGGGAAATGCCCCGTGGCCTCTCCCTTTACTCCAATAAAGTTACAGAACTCCTCTGCCTCCTTTTTGGACATAAACCTCTGTGTTTGTGGTGGTGTGAATGAAATTAGACAAATAGCTCTGTTGAATTAACAGCAATTTAATTAAAAATTAATACAATTCAGTGAAAGAATACAATTTACTGAATTGAATATCGATTTGATATAAACAAACACAAGTTAGTAAAAAAAATACAATTTATATACATGTCTGTAATTTGTTAGTAATTAATTATGATTAAAACATAAACAAAACTGACTGGGGTGTAAAGAGGGCTTCTCACCCTGCCTCGCATACAAAACAAAGCAATTCAAACTGAATTTATATTGTATATATATAAATATATATACTATATTTATATACTTTATGCTTATACATATTCATTGATGTTTGCTCTAAGTTTCCTCCCACTTTCAGTTCTTAAATTCTCCGTCGCTAATTCACGCCTCACTTGTTGCTAGGGGGTCTTCATTCTTCTGGTGGTCTTTGGATGAAGGCTCACACTCATCCTCGTTGTCCTCTGGATACCTCACAGGTTGTGCTAAATGTTGTGTGAGTAGTGTGTTCCACTAATTAGCTTTGCGTTTCATAAATTAATAAATTCATAAATAAAACCATAATTTCAGGCCCTGTGCTTGAAGTCCTTCCAACTGTGTCCATCTCAAGGTCATTTCTTATCTTTAAAAGCTACATCCTGTATCCTATTTTTAACATGGAACATCTGCAAAGGGCTCCATCTGCCCTGTAACACCAATTCCCTTTATTGCTTTTAATAATAACTTTCCAAATAGTTACAACTTAGTCAGCACAAATCATCTCCATTTATCACAGGATTGATTCTCCTGACACTTCTGGGGTTGCACGTTTTAAACACAGCACTCCTGACATTCCTGTACTTTATACTCCACGATTTTCTCTCTCTCATTTACTCTTTGAATGGATTATCAGAATATTTACAACGATGGGAGCAGATCCTTGTCCTGCAGCTTTTGTGTTCTCCCAAGCTCCTGTGCCTGGGAAAAGCAGCTCATGGCACAGAGCTGCTGCGGGAGGAGGCTCAGGTGGAGTCCCAAACCTGAGAGTTGCACATTTTTGGGGTGCTCAGTCCATGCCATGGGCATGGGGGGGTTGTTAAAATCAGCTGTTTAATAATTGGCTTTTGCTACAATGCATTTGTTACTGCAAGTCATTGGAGTTGCTTGTAAATAATTTCAGTTGTGTTATTTACAATAATAAATTGTGCTTTTAGATCCAGCCCAAGATTGCAGTGGGGTTTGTGGGAAGCTGGGCTGTCACAAGAGATGCATCACAGGAAAGGGCTGCTCCTGCAAACCCCAAAGCAGCACAGGCAGAAATGATAAAAGGAGGAAACAGAGTGAGAGGGGCCTCAGAAAACCACCCCAGAGTGCCTCCCTGACAGATCTCAGACACTGCAGCTGTGGCAAACCTGGGGCAGAATTGTGGCAAACAGCTCTGAAAATTGGCAGAGTCATTTGGGGAAGTAATGCAGTTACAACAAAAAAAATAATATTTAACATCATCCATCAGAACCCCATTTAAACTCCTTATGTACATCTGAATTTTCCTAGTTAATATCTCTTCTTTGGTAAGTGTCTTACAGGTTTCTTACTGCTCGTTTATATTCTTTTTCATTTGTTTTCATGATTCATCCTCTGAAAATGGAAAAAAACCCCTCCACATCTTTAATTTCTTTTAAAGGCCTGCTTGCTAAAGAAGTGGCTCTTTCTTTTGCTTTATTGATTTGTCCCTTATCATCCCTTTTAACAATTTTCAGGAGTGGGTTTCGTTCCTCACAGAGTCTTTAAGGATCCTTTGTGGCATGAGGACGGTGGTTATAGTGAGTTTTATTACTATTATTATATAAATTTTACCAATACAAATATAAATACAATTTTAGATATGTATAATATATAATATATAATATATAATATATAATATATAATATATATTATTTATATTATATTTTTTATCTATATATTATATATTATTTAGAATATAATATACATTATTTATACTATATATTTATATATTTTATATAAAATATTATTATATTATATTATATTATATTATATTATATTATATTATATTATATTATTATATTATATTATATTATATTATATTATATTATATTACATTACATTATATTATATTATATTGAATTTATTATATATATTATTTATATTATCTATATAATATATTATATATGGTATATATATTATTTATATTATATAGTTTATATACATAATATATTATCTATATTATATTAAATTTAGTTATAATATAATTGTAATATTATATATTAATTATATATAATTAAATATATATAATTAATATAATTTATATTATATATAATATAGATAATATATTATATATTATTTCTATATTTTTAATATATAATTTATATTTCACATAAATTTTAACAGTAAAAGTAACTTATTCTTGCACAGAATTTCTGGAATGCTGCTGGACCCTGTTCCCAAATCCCATCCAGCTAATTGATCCACGCTGCCAGCTAATTGATTTACGGCAATTAGGGGCTCTCCTTAAGGGACCATCTGGAGATGCGGGGAGCATCCCTGGGGGGCTGTCCGGAGTTTCCCGAGGGTTTTTCTCCACTTGTCTCTGTGTTTTCCCGTTCTCTCCATGCTCTGGTGACATTTGGGATGGCTTTTCCTGCCCCGTCCTTTCCGCACGTTTGGGATGAGCGGTGCCTCCCTCCCTGCCTGCCCTCCTCCCACGCTCCGGGAGGGACACCCGGGCTGTTCTCACCTCCGTGAGATGCGGGAATTCGCACGGCCCGACCAGTTCAGACCAGTTCGTTATCGGAGCGTCCGAGCCAGCCCCCGGCGCTGCCGGGGATGTTCCTGGCGCGGGGGAATGGGAAATGCGCGGGGGGCAGGGCGAGCCGGCCGTGCCCTGAGCCGAGCCCGGAGCGCCGCTCCCGGCGGGAGTGCGGGGGAAAGGGGGGAGGAGAGCCTGGAGGCGCCGGGCCGGCCCGGGAGGGGATGAATTGGGTGGGCAGCGGCTTTGGGAGACCCTCAGAGCCGCGTCCCCAGAGCCGGCTGCGGTGGCAGGAGGTGACAGACGCCTTGGGAGGTGACAGCCACCCGCTGGCCCCCGTCCCCGCCGCTCCCCCGGCATGGCAGAAAAGGTGGGTGCGACGGAGCTCTGTCCTGCCGGGGCCCTCCAAACCCTCCCGCTCTTCCCTGTCCCTTCCTCGATTCTGCTCCAGCCCCGGGAATGGGGGCCCTGCACCCCAAATATCCCGGCACAAGTTTGGGAGCGCCCCGGGCAGCGGGCGGCTGATGCCGGAGCTGGGGGGCGGCAGCAGGCCTGGTGCCCTGGGGGTGCGGGGACACCCACTTTGGACAGATATTCCATTCCCTGGGGCTGCAGGATCCCCAGGATCCCCTCTCCCATGGATATTCCATTCCCTGGGGCTGCAGGATCCCCAGGATCCCCTTTTCCATGGGTATTCCATTCCCTGGGGCTGCAGGATCCCCAGGATCCCCTTTTCCATGGGTGTTCCATTCCCTGGGGCTGCAGGATCCCCAGGATCCCCTTTTCCATGGATATTCCATTCCCTGGGGCTGCAGGATCCCCAGGATCCCCTTTTCCATGGATATTCCATTCCCTGGGGCTGCAGGATCCCCAGGATCCCCTTTTCCATGGGTATTCCATTCCCTGGGGCTGCAGGATCCCCAGGATCCCCTTTTCCATGGATATTCCATTCCCTGGGGCTGCAGGATCCCCAGGATCCCCTCTCCCATGGATATTCCATTCCCTGGGGCTGCAGGATCCCCAGGATCCCCTTTTCCATGGGTGTTCCATTCCCTGGGGCTGCAGGATCCCCAGGATCCCCTCTCCCATGGATATTCCGTGCCCGGGAAGTGCAGGATTCCCAGGATCCCCTTTTCCATGGAAGGACCCCCTTTTCAGGGGGTCTCCGGCTGCTGTCGGGGTTCAGGTTGCGGCTCTTTGTTCCCAGATTCCCGGAGGAATTTGGCTGTCCCGGGGGGAGCGGCGCTTTCCGGGGTGTGCGCGCTCCTCTCGGGGCCGGAATGTGCCAGGAGCGGGATGGGAAGAGGAAGGGAAACCCCCGGGGGAGGGACAGGAGAGCTCGGGAGAACGAGAGCTCCTCAGGAGGGATCGGCTCCCGCCGGACACTGGTGTGCAATGAGAGGGTGCGGGATTGGGGTGCGGGATTTGGGGTGCGGGATTGGGGTGCAGGATTCGGGGTGGAGGATTTGGGGTGCAGGATTGAGGTGCAGGATTCGGGGTGCAGGATTCGGGGTGGAGGATTTGGGGTGCGGGATTTGGGTGCGGGATTCGGGGTGGAGGATTCGGGGTGGAGGATTTGGGGTGCGGGATTGGGGTGCAGGATTCGGGGTGCAGGATTGGGGTGCGGGACTGGGGTGCAGGATTTGGGGTGCGGGATTGAGGTGCAGGACTCGGGGTGCAGGATTTGGGGTACAGGATTTGGGGTGCAGGATTTGGGGTGCAGGATTTGGGGTACGGGATGGTGCAGGATTTGGGGTGCAGGATTTGGGGTACAGGATTTGGGGTGCAGGATTTGGGGTGCAGGATTTGGGGTGCAGGATTCGGGGTGGAGGATTCGGGGTGGAGGATTTGGGGTGCGGGATTGAGGTGCAGGATTTGGGGGGCAGGATTCGGGGTGCAGGATTTGGGGTGCAGGATTGGGCTGTAGTTGCGAAGTTACAGGTTTGGGGTTCTGGGCCCGGGTAAAGGGGTGGAGGACTGGGGTGCAGAGGTGCAGGACTGGGGTGCAGTTGCGAAGTTACAGGGTTGGGGTGCAGAGAAGGGTTGGGATTCAGGATTGGGATTCAGGACTGGGATTCAGGACTGGGATTCAGGACTGGGATTCAGGATTGGGATTCAGGACTGGGATTCAGGACTGGGATTCAGGATTGGGATTCAGGATTGGGGTGCAGGATTGGGATTCAGGACTGGGATTCAGGACTGGGATTCAGGACTGGGATTCAGGATTGGGATTCAGGACTGGGATTCAGGACTGGGATTCAGGATTGGGATTCAGGATTGGGGTGCAGGATTGGGATTCAGGACTGGGATTCAGGACTGGGATTCAGGACTGGGATTCAGGATTGGGATTCAGGACTGGGATTCAGGATTGGGGTGCAGGGCCCTCCACCCCACCCCCCTCCATGCTCCAGTGCTGCTTTGCAGGATCTGAGGCTGACACCCCACAATTTAGGGACAAAAGTGGGGTTTCAGGCTGGCGGGGGGCTCATCCATCATATCCCGACATTGGGATCCCTTGGGGACATCACGGGGTGACCCACGGTGACACGTGGCAGGCACAAGCAGAGCCTCGGGCAGGCAAAGGGGGTGCCAAGGCATTGCCAGTCCCGTGTCACCCCCGGGGGACAGCGTGGGGGGCTTTGTGTCCCCAGATCCACCATGTCCTCACTGGTGGCCACACTGGGGGCTCTGGAGGTATCCCAGCAGCTCTGGGGGTGTCTCAGGGGCTCTGGAGGTGTCTCAGGGGCTCTGGAGGTGTCTCAGGGGCTCTGGAGGTGTCTCAGGGGCTCTGGAGGTGTCTCAGGGGCTCTGGGGGTGTCCCAGTGGCTCTGGAGGTGTCTCAGGGGCTCTGGAGGTGTCCCAGAGGCTCTGGAGGTGTCTCAGGGGCTCTGGAGGTGTCCCAGCGGCGCTGGAGGTGTCTCAGGGGCTCTGGGGGTGTCCCAGTGGCTCTGGAGGTGTCTCAGGGGCTCTGGAGGTGTCCCAGCGGCGCTGGAGGTGTCTCAGGGGCTCTGGGGGTGTCCCAGAGGCTCTGGAGGTGTCCCAGCGGCTCTGGAGGTGTCTCAGGGGCTCTGGAGGTGTCCCAGTGGCTCTGGAGGTGTCTCAGGGGCTCTGGGGGTGTCCCAGTGGCTCTGGAGGTGTCTCAGGGGCTCTGGAGGTGTCCCAGTGGCTCTGGGGGTGTCTCAGGGGCTCTGGGGGTGTCCCAGAGGCTCTGGAGGTGTCTCAGGGGCTCTGGGAGTGTCTCAGGGGCTCTGGGGGTGTCCCAGAGGCTCTGGGAGTGTCTCAGGGGCTCTGGGAGTGTCTCAGGGGCTCTGGAGGTGTCCCAGAGGCTCTGGGGGTGTCTCAGGGGCTCTGGAGGTGTCCCAGTGGCTCTGGAGGTGTCTCGGGGGCTCTGGGGGTGTCCCAGTGGCTCTGGAGGTGTCCCAGGGGCTCTGGAGGTGTCCCAGTGGCTCTGGGGGTGTCTCAGGGGCTCTGGGGGTGTCCCAGGGGCTCTGGAGGTGTCCCAGAGGCTCTGGAGGTGTCCCAGGGGCTCTGGAGGTGTCCCAGTGGCTCTGGGGGTGTCTCAGGGGCTCTGGAGGTGTCTCAGGGGCTCTGGAGGTGTCCCAGGGGCTCTGGGGGTGTCTCAGGGGCTCTGGAGGTGTCTCAGGGGCTCTGGAGGTGTCCCAGTGGCTCTGGAGGTGTCTCAGGGGCTCTGGAGGTGTCTCAGGGGCTCTGGAGGTGTCCCAGGGGCTCTGGAGGTGTCCTGGTGCTCTGGGAGCAGGGCTGGCAGCACCATGGGTGGCACCTGCCTGGCAGCGTCCCCAAGCCGGCAGTGACGTCCTGGGGGCCGTGCTGACCCAGCCTCTCCCTTCCAGCAGATCCCGCAGCTCCTGGAGTCCCGGTCGGGCCCGGGCCGGGGGCCAGGGCGGCCCTGGGGCAGGATGTTCCCCCCGCGGGGCTGCAGGAACGGCTTCCCCAGGGAGGTACGTGGGGCTGGGGCTCTGCTGGGGCTGCACAGCGGGCTGGGAGCGCCCCTGGAGCTCCCACCGTGGAGCTGCTCCATCCCGGGGGATGCTGAGGGTCTGGGAAGGAACTGGGGACAGTCTGGGTCTTCACAGGGTAGCTGGGTGGGCTCCTGCCTCCCCCATCCCTGCTGGGGCGAGCCTGCTCCGGGGGTCTCAGGGCTCTGATCTCTCCACAGCCCGGTCCCCCTCCGTGGTGGGATGGGCCACAGCCAGGTCCCCCTCCCGGTCCCGAGGACACCTGGGATGAGCCACCCTGGGATGAGCCACCCTGGGATGAGCCACCCTGGGAGCACCAGCACAGGAGACGCCGGCACAGGAGGCGCCCGGTAAGGGACAGGGCTGGGGGGAGATGTCCCAGGGATGTGTCCCAGGCACGGTGGGAACGTAGGAGTTTGTCAGGGAGACCCTCCCAGGCACAGAAAGAGCCTCTGGCTCCCTAAACTCCTTCCCCAGAACGAGTCTGGACATGTCTGGATCCAGTTGTGGACCCCCCCAGGCACAGAAATGAACCCCTGGCTTTCTGAATTCCCAAAAGGAGCCTGGAAACGTCTGGATCCAGCTGTGGAGCTGCCTGGCCAGCAGTTTGTGTCTAAAGGGCTCCACAGCTTCGTCCCCCAGGGCTGAGAATGGCCAAACAAATACATTTACATAGGTTAAATGGATTATATATATCTATGACATATTATTATATATCAGTGGATGGTGAGGATTGGACTAAAGGATCCCAACCAGTTATCTACAGTGCACTGTGGATGGTTATAACCAGGGCACTGTTTATTAAATCAATAGTTTCAAAGTTAATTAGCAGTTATGAAGTTTAGATTGATGTTGCACACTCAGACCCACACAAATCTCTTTGGCTCAGCCTCCAGGAGGGAAGGGCTCCAGAAAGGAATCCACACTCAATCCTGGGAGGGCCAAGCTGGGAATTCTGCTGTTCTAAAGTGGGGTTGAGCTTTTACAGGATGGGGTGGTGGGGTTTTGTCTGTTCTTCAGTTAGGATTGCTGCCCTCTGGCTCCTCCCAGGAAACGTTTCCTGCCAGTGCCAGTTGCTCTTGGGGTTTCATATCCTCTTGGGGTTTCATTTCGGGGTGTTTGAGTCAGGCTGCTCTCAGTGTTCCCCACCACTGGCAGCCTGCTAATTTTCTCAGGTGAAATCTGAGCTAATTTTCTCAGTTAGGTGAAATCTGAGCTGTTTCACCCTAATTGCATCCTGCTGCAAGGAGGGATTCACGGACACATCCAAAGCAGGGCAGAAAGGAGAGGCAGAAAGAGCTGAGGGTCACAGTGGGGAGGGGGAACAGCAAGAGAAGCAGAAAATCCCAGTCCTCAGCAGTGGCCATTCCTATTTCAGCCCAGGGGCTCCAGACCCTTCCCTGGCTCCGGTGATGCCCCGTGGAAGGAGGAGGAGAGATGGGCACCCCATTACTGCCCCCCACCTCCCCCCTGGGGTGACAGAGAAGAATTCCAAGGGCCTGAGGATGGCTTTGGAGACAGCTGGCACCTGGTGAGGGGGACACGGGCTGGGGGTGGCAGCCACATGTCCCCCTCATGTCACCTCGCTGCCCAGGTGACAGGGACAGTGTGGGGACCCTCTGCAGTCACAGCATCCCCTGCCCCATTCCCTGCAGGACGTGCTGCCTGATTCCTGGCCCGGATTCCCCGAGGAGGAGCAGCCCCCACCCTGGCCCCCCGCCGGCCCTCCACGGTGGGTGCCATGCTCAGGGGGCCCGTGTGGCTCTGGGGTGACAATGAGGGACACCAGGACCGCTGGAAGCTGCTCCTGCCTAGGCTGGGATTGCACAGAGACCCCTCCCAACCTAAACCCCCACCCTGGGGCTGTGCTCCTGCAGGAATCCAGGAGCTTTCCCTGAACACCGCCCGCCCTGGAGCCATCACCCGGCTGGGAGACGCCGCCTCCGCAGGAGCCACCACCGGCAGCTGACCGTGGTCCCCCGGGCGTGGTGTCCCCCAGCCCCCCGAGGTCTGTGCTGACCCCGTGCCGGATCCTCGGTGCTCTCCAGCCTCTCCCGGGGCAGGGTGAGGAGTCTCTCCCGCTGTTTCCCACCCTGCAGGGCACAAGCAGCACTCCAAGCCCTCTCCTGCCCTCTCCAACACGAGCCAGCCAGTGGCCAGGAAGGAGCTGCAGCCCCCGGATCCTGCCCAGCGCCCTGCTGCCCTCCAAGGTGCTGCGGAGACGCCGGAACAGCCGCAGGTTGTGGTGTTTGACCTGTCCCCTCTATCCCACACCGGGAGTGTGCTCACCCTGAGCCTTGCACGTGTCCTGGTTTCCTGCAGGATGTGCCAGTGGGGACTGGGAATGTCCTGGAGCCCCCCAGTCCGGCTGGGAGCCCTCTGGAGAGCCCGGCTGCCGATGCCGGTGCTGCGAAGCCACCGGTAGGAGATTCCCCCGCTGCCAGGGGTGCTCCCACCTCGGGAGCTGCCTGGATCACGGGTCTCATTGGCTGCTGGAACATCTCTCTCCTCTCTCCTCCAGCTCTTCCCCTCTCCACCTCGCTGTCTCTTTGCCAGGCATGGAATTTTTCCAGGCTCTTCTTTCTCTGGGATTTCCTTTGGGTTTCAGCGCCCTGTCCATCCCATCCCGGGATAGACGCGTGTCCTCACGCCACTGCCTCTCCCCAGGTTGAGCTGGAAGCTGGGCAGACCCCTGTGGGCGACCAGGATCATGATCCCTGTGCTTTGGGGACAGATCCAACCCCTCCAGAGGAGACCTCCAGCTATCCCAAGATCCAGGAGCACCTTGAGGTATGGGACTGCTGGGAAGTGGCGCTGGACCAGCTCCAGGCTCCCCAAATCCTCCCCACCAGCAGCAGCTTCCCCTAGGGATGTGCTTTATTCCCACCCTAAAGCAGAGTCTGGAAGAGGCACAGCCCCCTTCCCCAAGCCTTTGTCCCCCTGTAACATTTGCACAGGTAGAGCCGTGCAGTCCAGGTGTCCCCAAGGCTGGCACCGCTCATGGGTCACCTCCCCAGAGCCCAGCAGCCCCTCCACACCCTGCCAGGAGGGAACTCCTGGAATCCAGCTCCTCTGGAGAGGCAGGGGCTGAGCTCAGCCCACATTCCTGGGAGCAGCCGCCACGTGGAGCTGGAGAAGCCGAGGCAGAAGCTGCCCAGGATGGGGTGAGTTTGGGATGTGGGGCAGCTCCGTGGTGCGTCCCCACCCCACGTTAGAGCCCCGTGAGGCCACTGCTGTCAGTGGGGCTGTGCTGGCAGCGCTGTCCCCCTGTCCCTGCACAGCCACTCTCTGTCCCTCAGCCTCTGCAGAGCCTTCAGCCGCCCAAAAACCCTCAGGTCCCTCCAGCATCTGCAGCAGAACCCGAGGTCCAGCCCAACCAGGCTTCTCCTGGTGCCTGCACCACACCAAAGACCTCTGCAGGGCCCCAGCACCCGCCTGGGTCTGGTGAGACAAAGCCGGTACGGGGTCTGGGTGCCCCCACGGGGCCGGTGCCCTGGGCTTGGGGACACTGCCACACCCAGAGGGGGATCCCTGTGGCCTGCAGGATCCCGGGCTGGGGTTAAAGGGCAGCTTTGTTTGGAGGCAGAGCCCGTATCGGCCCCGCTGCCGGCTGTGCCGGAGATGCCAATAAACGGGAGACGGCTGGGAAAAAAGCCAGGGAGGTAACGGAGGCTTGGAGTGCTGGAGTGTGAACAGCCCCAGGACTGGAGCTCTGAGGAAGCCGAGGAGAGCTCTCCAGAGCAGCTTAATTACTGCCTAATGAGGGGGAGAAATTGGGACAGAGGGGGAGCGGGGGCGGCTCTGGCACCCGAGGGGAGGGTGGCAAACCAGGGGCTCCTTCCGCAGGGTGACCAGTCCCGGGCTAGTGACCAGCACTGGCAGCCCCAGTTTGGCTCAGTCCCTTTCCCCTCTGACCCTTCCTTGCCTTTTCCACCTCCCAGGCTGTGTCTGGCCAGCAGCAGCTCTGCTCCACGCTCCCCACACCATTCCCGGCAGGCGTCGACTTACGCTCTGCCACCGTCCTCGCCAAGAAGGCAGAGATCGAGCAGGTGAGTCCTGGCAGCCCCTGGATGAGCACCTGGAGGCCTGGGAGAGGCTGCAGGATGGAGGATCTCACCTGAGGATCTTCAGGAGCGATGCTGGGTGGTGGGGGGTGTGAATTTGTGCATTTTTGGGAGGCACTGGTGCTTGCAGGGGGAGGTGCTGTGGGCAATAAGGAGCTTGTAGGGGCTCTGATGACGTTTGAGGGTTTTAGGACTAAAAGTAGGGGTTTGTTTGGTGCTGGTTGTGGGGTGCTGACCCCGTGGCCCTCCCCTGCAGTCGTACCAGCAGTTCAGCCTGACCATCGCCGTGGTGGCCACGATGCTGCTGCAGAAGGAGCCGTCGATGGAGGCGGCGCTGGGGCTGGCGCTCAGGGCCAACCTCCGCCAGTGCCGCCTCTACCACCTGCAGCAGCTGGAGGAGTTCATCGACACCATCGACTCAGCCACCGCCAGCCTCTGATGGCAGCCACCCCCTCCTGCCAGCTGGGTGAGGGTGATGGGGGCTGTGACAGGGCTGTGACAGCGCTTTGGGGTGCTCAGGAGGGGGCTGAGCCTGCGGGGCAAGCTGGGAGGTGTTGGCAGCCCCACTCGACCTCTTGGAAGAGGGAGGGCGAGCAGGATATGTTTGGTTTTAGCCCTGCCCAGACTTCTGAGGGCAGCAAAAGTTTTACTGGGGGGTGATGGGAGGGAGGGCAGCAGTGCCTCTCCTCCATTCCTGCTTGCCAGGGATGTGTCCCCAAACCCCAGTGAGTGCTTTTGGGTTTAAATCTGAAATTAAACCGCGTTTTCTTTGCAGCCCTTGCTCTGCCATTGTTCTGTTCCCGCTCTCCTGGGGCTGTAGGGGAGGGGTCCCACAGCGAACCCCGGCTGTGGCAGAGGGCAGAGGCCACCCCTGGGGACCTCCCTGCCCCGGTGACATTGTCAGTGTCACAATGGGCTGGGAAGGAACAGGGCAGACCCTGCGTTCAGATTTCAGCCAAACTTTATTGGAGCTTCGTCATCGGCAGCAGCAGAGCTGTGCCCCAGGTCCCCTCCCTGCGGTGGCAGCGGTGCCACCAGGGATGGAGAGCAGGTGGCAGTGGGGCACAGAGGAGTCCAGGGAAGGATCCCACCCAGCAGTGGGGTGATGCAGGCAGCTGCCCTTGTCTGGAGTTCCGGCCGCTCTCCCTGGAGCTGCCACCTTGTCGGAGGCGCTGGAGCCCCGGCGCGGCCGCCGGCCCCGCTCCCTTCCTGCTTTACCTGTTCCTAATTGCGGGAGAGGCTGGCAGGAATTGCAGGCTCTGCTCTGCCAACAGCCGCCGGGGGGGAAAAGATCCCAGCAGCTTCTCCCACCAGCCTTGGGCCGCGTCCAGGACACACTTGGAACGTGTTGAGGCTGTGGCAGGACCTGGCAGGACCTGGCAGTGCCACTCGGGGAACCCGGACCCCGCTGTTAGGACACACTGCAGTGCTTGGCCGTCCTGCCCCTGCCCCTCCCCGGGGGCTCCCTGCCCAGGGAATTCATCCCAGGCTTGGGGATGGGCTTCCCAAAAAAGAAACCCTCCTCCTCTGAGTCCGAGTCCGAAGATGAGGAGCAGGTGGGACACCAGGAGTCCTCCTCCTCCTCCTCCGTGCCATCCTCTGCCCGGGGGCTGTGTCGGGGAGGGGAGGTGCCCGCTTGGAAGTGTGGGTTTCCATTGCCTGTGGCTGTTCGGGTGTCGGGGCCCCCCAAAAGCGGCTGGCCCAAGGCTCCAGGCTCGTTGGGCCACTCTGGGCTGGGCTGGGGGGCCGAGGGGTGGCCGGCTGGGGGTCCCAGCATCCCTGGGTGCTCCTTGGCAGCATCGCCCCTCCACTCCCGTGCGGCTGCTCCGAGATCCTCGGGGCTCCTGAACGCAGGGTGCACCGGGGCCTGATCTGAAAACGCCTCTGGAAAAGGGGAAATGGGTGTAAGGGAGGAAGGAGAAGCTGAGCCTGCCCTCCCACAGCCATCCCACAGCAAGGGCTGTCTCAGGACACAACGAGGTGGCACCGAGCCACCTCCAGCTCCCACCGTGGGAGGTGGGCTGGGGGTTTATCCCCACTTCCCACTGTGTGACATTCCCAATGAAGTCCCCAGGGTCTGGGCAGAGCCTGGATTTGCTCCCACTCCCGTCCCAGCCCACGGCAGTAGGACCCTACCAGCCCCTTCCCCCTGCTGCCTGCAGCCCCCCGCTGCCGAGCGGGACAGGGGCGTGGAGTCGGGGGATGGAGCGGAGGCGAAAGCCGAGTCGGAGGAGTCGGAGGCGGTGGAAGAGGCGTCCTGGCCGCGGCTGCAGGTGTCGGAGCAGAAGAGGCGGCCGCGGCGGCAGGTCAGGGGCTGTCCCCGCAGCGGCTTTCGGCACAGGCTGCAGCAGAAGCAGGCGGCTCGGGCGTGCCAGTGCAGCCCCTGGTGTGTGACCTCCTCGCTGTCAGCACCTGCGGGGCAACCACAGGTGAGGGCAGTGCCAAAATCCATCCTCGGAAGGCTCCGCGGCCAGGGGAGCCCGCGGGGGTCGCGGCCGTACCGATGGGGTCCCCGCAGGCCTGGCACGGCTCGGCAAAGAGGCTCTCGAAGCAGCCCCGGCAGCAGGGCCGGCCGCTCCTCATCACGTAGCGCTGCCCGCGCAGGGGCTCGTCGCACTCCAGGCAGCAGAAATGCTCCAGGTGCCAGCGCCGGCCCTCGGCCTCGATGCACTCCTCCATGAAGATCAGCTGGAATGGGAAAACAGCCTCAGAACCCTCGGTGCTTCGCTGTGCTGAGGAGTGAGGAGGAGCCGCCAGCCCGTGGGGCTCTCTGCAAGGCTCAGGAAAGAATATTCCTCCGGCCCATCGGTGGTTCTGATGGATTTGGAGCCCCCAGCTGAGCTTGGGGGTGTTTAACAGCCTCAGGGAGGTCAAAGCCTGCCCCTGGCCAGCACCCACCTGGCCAGCACCCACCTGGCCAGCACCCACCTGGTCACAGGAGGCACAGCGGGGTCGGAAGAGCTCGGCGTGGTGCCGGCCGCAGTAGATCCTCCCATCCTGCTGGAAGTAGATGAGATCCACCAGCTGCTGGTGGCAGAAGTGGCAGGAGAAGCAGGACGGGTGCCAGAACTGGTCGCCCAGGCGAGACGCTGAAATCCCCGGGTCCCCTTTGTTCAGCCTCCGGCCGCACTGCAAGGCAGAGAGATGCCAGGTTTGGGGCTGGGCTGGCTTTTGGGGCCGGGTCCCTGGCAGGGAATGGGCGCTGGAGGGGACAGCTCACCTTCCTGCAGGGACAGCCGTGGCAGGGAGCTGGCACGGGACACGCCAGGCCCTGGCCCAGAGCCTCCTGCCTGCGGCGGGCGCTGAAGGCTCGGAGCTGCCGCCGCTCCTCCTCGGCGAGGTCGGGGCAGTACCGCTCCTGTGGGGCACCAGGGTCAGGGGATTTTAGCTTTTCTGTTTTAGAAAATGTATTAGTCCTGCAGTTGTTCAGTGGATAATTCTAAACTCCACACACAGGGTCAGCTTTTTGCATTTTGCTCAGACACAACAATTCCTCTCCAGGCCTGGAGTCGCTGTCTCAGGCCCCCAGAGATGGAAACAAAAGGGAGTCGTGGGGAACAAACTTGGGGTAAATGACTTCATTACCTGAAGCTGGAATCAAAAAATCAACCCCCCAATATGCCAATAGACCAAACTTACAAAAGTGTGAAAACCTGTGAGCTGTGGTCCATTTTTGTGTGCAGCCCCTGGGAGAGGCTTTGTCTGCCCAAAATGTACCTGGAGGCCCTTCAATAAATAGAACTGCTTTTCATTCCCTTCATTTTGTCTGGCCTCTGTTTTTAAGTAGTCCCAAAAAAGCATCAGGTGAGCCTGGGGAGGGGAGCAGCACCCAAAAAAAGGGGGGTCTTACATCGCAGTCCTGAGGAGGCAGCTGCTGCAGAAGGGCTCTGCTGCGGGTCCTGTCAGAGGGAGAGCCAGGCTGCGGCGAGTGGGGCCCAAAACACGGCAGCACCTTGGGAGAAACAATTTCAGAGGGAGATTAAACTGTGTTTAGCTCAAAGCTGCTAAAATGTGTGTTTAACCCTGAGAAACGGGGTGCTCTGGTGTGGCTGGGGGAGAGCCGGGTGCTGCCCACCTCGGGGGGCGCGGGCTCCGCGGAGGGTTCCAGGTATTCTTCCAGGGCACAGCCGGAGTCGCTGTCGGACGAGGCCGGGGGGAGACCGGTGGTGGTGCCGCAGGGGGAGGGCTCGTCCTGCTGGGGCCATGCAGGGCTCGGCAGGGACATGAGCTGGGGACAGAGAGCCAGAGGTGGTCAGACACGAGGCAGGGAGCAAGGGTCCGTCCCTGGATACCTGTCTTGTGCCCACGTGGCAGCAGGACAAGCAGCTCCTCATCCCTTGGAGCGACCTTGGGGCACGTCCAGCTGGGATGATGCTCCAAACCACCACAACCTCCAGAGCTTCGGCTGAACCACTGCAGGAATACAAGGGATTTTGGGGGGGCTCCTTTCTCTTTGGGGGTTACAGCAAACCCACAATGAGGGGATGGGATGGGGATGGGATGGGGATGGGGATGGGATGGGATGGGATGGGATGGGATGGGATGGGATGGGATGGGATGGGATGGGATGGGATGGGATGGGATGGGGATGGGGATGGGGATGGGATGGGATGGGGATGGGATGGGGATGGGGGTGGAATGGGGATGGGATGGGGATGGGATGGGGATGGGGATGGGGATGGGGATGGGGATGGGATGGGGATGGGGATGGGGATGGGGATGGGATTGGATGGGGATGGGGATGAAGCCAGGTAGAGAAGACCCCAAGTGCCCAAGCTCAAGCTGGAACAGTTTTTGGAAAAAAGCAACACCCACAGCAGAAGCTTTCCCCCAGCTGGCACACCTAATCCCAGATCTAGTTGCCCATCCCTGAGTGGGAACAGACTGAGGTTGAGCCCAATTCAGTGGGAAATAATTACTTCCCCTCGGGCTGCCATTGTTCTGCCCAGGGCTGTTCCTGCCCGGCTGTCCCAGCCCACACCGCACGCCTGGCTCGGGGTTACGCAGTGGAAACCCATCCGGTGCCGTCCCCTCCTTTCCACCACGCTTCCTTCCTGCCCTGGCTTCCCAAAACAAAGGCGAGATGCTGATGTGGTGGCTCCTGGGGTTCCCTGGATGCCAGCCCAGAGCCTGACTCCCTCAGCCCACATTTCCTGCCCTGGCATGGGCAGCCAGGGTGGGCTGGGACCGAACTGCTGCTCCTCGTGGAGGGAAATCACGGGGCTGTGACCAGGGATTCACCCCTGCAACGCCCACCATGGACAGTCAACCCCTATGGAAAATGTTCCCTGCATCAAATGATCTCAGGGATGAGGGGTGAGAACCCCCAGGCCATGAAATGTTGGTCCTCCTACACCTCTGCCACCACAAGGACTCGTTCCCTGCTCCACACTGGGACGGTGCTGGTGTGTCCCCCCTGTCAGGGACATCCCAATGTCCCCACTGCTGACACCAAACACCCCAGTGCCCTTCCTGAGCAGCACCTCGGGGTGCTGGCACCCGAAGGGGGCAGCTCTGGAGCCGGGAGCAGATGGGATCAGCAGGGGCAGCTCAGGTTTCCCTGCCCTGCTGCCGGGTCAATGATTAACGCTGCAGATCGGCTAATCGGAGAGATAAAACAAAAGGCCTGCTGGCTTTTTCCTGGCATTTGGGGTCTGGAAGCCTGGGGCAGCCCGGGGGATGCAGGGCTGGTTGTAGGGTGTTGTTCAAAGCTGTGCTTTGGGATAGGGATGAAATAATCTGGTTTAAGTGCGTATTTGCTGCCCAAAAAGAGCCCTGGCCTTGCTGGCTCGGGTGAGGGATCGGGAAACAGTTTTGGCTCTCCAGGAGGAGCAGGGTTGTGAGAGACCCTGGGGATGCTGAGGGGTACCCTCGTGTCTCTGCTGCTGCCCGGTTTGGGAGAGGTGTCCCCGTGGGAGGTGGGTGCCATTCCCGGGCTGTGCTTGGCTCATTAAGCCTCCAAGCTGCATTTGTGTAATCTCTTGGAACTTTGCTGCTAATTAGACCCCTCCTGGCAGTGCCGGCCTGGCCCCAGCCCAGTGAGGCACAGGGACCCCCATATCCCTGAGGTGGGGTGACACTGGGGGACAGCGGCTCGGGCAGGGCTCCCGGCCGCTGTGAACGCACGGGGATGTGCTGGAGAGCCCAGCCCAGCCCAGTTTGATGTGATTACGATGGCTGGCAGCCGTCTGGGCTGTAAACGAGTCCCTGTAATTAGCCCCAGACGGTGACAGAGGTACGCGCCTCCCATGCTAAAGAGCCAGGCAGCCCCAACAGGTCTGGCTCCTCTGCTCCCCGGCCCTGTCCCCTCTTCCTTCCTGCCCTCCCTGGCTGTCCCCGGGCACTCCCTGGCTGCCCTGCCCTGCTGGGCTGCCAAGGGATACAGGGATGCTCCCAGTCTGCCCCAAACCGGGCGCCAGGGGAGGTGGCACCGTGCTGGCACTTTGGGGGAGCAGCCAGCAAGTCCCCGAGAAGGGACGTGTGACAGACCAGTCGGGCAGGCTGGGTGGCACTGGCTGTCATTTGCCTTGGCTGGAAATCCTCTTGTCCTGCCTGTGGGTGCTCCTCCGGACGCGTTTGCCCAAGCTCCTCTTGCTCTCCAAAGGATCGGAAGCTGTCGCAGCTCCCCGAGTACAAGAGGCTGAAATTCCTGGGAATACTAATCTGATTTGGCTCCCCGGGAGCAGCCCCTGTCTCCAGCTGGCTGTGGGAGTCTGTGTGGGCTCCCAGCCCTCTGCTGCCAAGGTCACACATTAACTTGGAGCCCAGCCACCCCAGCCCGCTCGGAATTCAGCACAGGCTCCCTGTTCCCAGCACGGCCAGGGAGCCTCATCCCTGCCTCAACTTCGCTTTCACAGAGTCCCCAGGAAACACAACATCTCCAAAAAGCCCCTCAAAGCACCCGGCAGCGCCGGCAGCTCCCAGAGGCGCAGCTCCACTCTGGCCTCACCCACGGGATAACCTGTTTTTGCTTCAGCTCCCGTCAACACAGCTGCGCTGGAGGAGAGTGGAATAAAGATGCAGAGCAATAAAGATGCAGAGCAGTAAAGATGCATCTTTTGGGGCGAGATAAGCTGAGGTCTGGCAAGGAGAGCCGGAGCAGCAAGTCCTGCCCGACCTGGAGCCGGTCTCACCCAGGAGCCCACGGTGCCTTTTGGACCTGGGGTGGCACCAGGTGGAGCAGCCCTTGGTGCCACTGCTGGGCACAGCAGCGTCGTGGCCCTGGCTTTAAAAAAGGCTTTTGCTGTCCCCCAAATGATGGGGGAGGGTCTCAGCATCCTGCTCTGCCGCGCAGCACCGGAGGGGAGCGTTCTGTTGGCTCACCAGGGGATGTGCCAGTGCTGCAAATGGCTTTTCCTGCTGTGTTTTCCCTCCATCCCGCAGGCACGGCAGGGAGCAGTAACCCATTAACCCACCCTGGCTCACCCATTCGTACATCCGCAGCTACGGACCGAGACCCCCGCCCCTCCTCTCGCTGCAGCCACCGAGATAAAGATCCGCGACCCCTCCTCTCCCCGTGGCCACCGGGGTGAAAACCCCTCACCCCACCCCTCCCTGTGGCCACCAGATTTCAGCCCGGCAAGTCTGGAGGGGCCCAGCTCCATCCCCAATCCCGAAACATCCCATTCCCGGCCGATGCCAGGGGAGCAGGGATGGTGGAAGCAGCCCCCAGCCCCGGAGCACCTGCCCGCTGCGGGCTGGCAGAGCCTGGCACGACGGCACAGGCGGCACCTCCTGCTCTCAGGGGACATTTCCCCGACCACAAAGACCGCGGGGGCAGCGATATTATCCCCCCACCCCCCAAAAAAATCTCCAAACAGCCAAAATCCCCCTGCTCCGCCTCGCTCCCTTCCCCTCGCAGCAGCTCGCTGCCCCCTCCTCTCAATCTCCCTCTCAATCTCCCTCTCAATCTCCCTCTCCCCCACCTCCATCTCCCCACGGAGCTGGGAGAGCCGAGCCCGGAGTCCCTTCCAGCCGCACGTACCTGCCCTTTCCCGGCGCTCCGGGCCCCGCGTTCCGCCGCTCCGGGCTTGGCCGCCCGCTCCAGCCCCGCGCCGGCCGCCGCTGTCCCGCCCTGCTCCGGAGGACGCGAGGGAATGGAGCCTGGGCTGGGAAAACTTTGCAAAGCGAAAGGAAAACATCCAAGCTCAGTCAGGGAAACGTTGTTGGTTTTTTTTGTTGTTGGGGTTTTTTTCTTTTTTTTTTTCCTCTCTTTTTTCCCCCCTGCCTGCCCAGGCACTGGCTCCGCGGCAGCCGGGGTCCTAATTAGAGGCTTTTTAGCCTAAACCTCGGGAGCCAGCCAATGGCTGGAATTCCAGGGCAGGCAGGGAGGGGAAGGGGGGGGGACATTAACCCTACAGGGGAAAGAGCTGCCGATGACATCTGGCTCGCTCCTACCTCTCATTTTCCGAGCGCCCGCGCCCTTCCCTCCATCTGCGGCTCGGTTCACCCCAGGTTGCCGTTTGATGACTTTTATGATCCCGCGCGATGATTTATTTCCCTGCCGAGATCAGAAAGAGTTGAAGCTTCATGAAAGAGGGGGAAGTGTCATTACACCCCAATTTAGAGGTGGAGAAACTTAGGCTGGGCTCTCACAAAGGAGTTAGCCAGCGGCAAGTCAGGATGTCCTAGTTTCCACAAGCCCTGAACACCTGACGAGGCTCCTCCAAGCCATTCCAGACCGGCTCTGGCTGCAGCAATTCTACCCGGGCAGGAGTCAGGAGAAAATTTATCAGAGCCTGACGCGAGGCACAGCGTCTTGGTTGTGTTTCTGTGCATTTCTCACCACGCTGTAAAATTTTCCTGCCCGCTGATGTGACTTTGGGGATGAGAAGGGACACAGCATCCCCAAAAACCCCTAAATCTGCCAGGACCAGGCTGGATCTCTGCCACCTGCGTGGTCCCGGGAGCTGTGGCAGCTTTTGGGAGCCCCGAGGGGTGCAGATGGCTCGTGTAGGTTCTGGGATCAGGGTCGGGACTGCAGCCAAAACGCACAGGGATGGTGATTTGGCAGAGGAGGTGCCAGGCTCCGTGACAAGCCCGTGGCACCGCTGGGCGAGGCCGTGCAGGGCGGTGTTGGGGCACAGGTTATTGTGCTGCTTTATGGAACTGGTTGCCCCATCCCTGGAAATGTCCAAGGCCAGGTTGGACAGGGCTTGTGAAGCCTTAGGATTTTAGATTTTCTATTTTTCATACATTTGTAGTCCTGCAGTTCTTCAGTGTAGAACACTAAATTCCACGTGCAGTGTCAGCTGCTGCTTTCCCATTTTGGTCAGACACAACAATTCCTCTCCAGGCCTGGGGATCAAGGACACCTCCCTGCCTCAGGCCCTGAGAGATGGAAACAAAAGTGAGGTGGGGGGGAGCAAACTTGGGGTAAATGACTTCATTACCTGAAGCTGGAATTGGAAGATTAACCCTCAATATGCAAACAGACCAAACTTTAAAAAGTGTGGAAACCTGTGAGCTGTGGTCCATTTTTGAATGTCACCCCTGGGAGAGGCTTTGTCTGCCCAAAATGTACCTGGAGGCCTTTCAATAAATAGAACTGCCATTTATTCCCTTCATTTTGTCTGGCCTCTGTTTTTAGGTAGCCTGGGTGCTTGGAGCAACCTGGGGTAGTGGAAATTTTCCCTGTCCATGGCAGGAATGGGATTTTCAAAGTCACTTCCAAGCCAAACCATTTGAGGATCCTCTGCAAAATCCCCTGAGCAGGGGGAAAAGCAGGAGGAAGAGGAGGAGGGGTGGGCACCTCCACACTTTGCTGCTGTCCCTCCCTGCTCAGGGGTCCCAGCAGGGCTGTCCCGCCGGGGCTGTCACCACCCAGGGTCCCTTTGGTGTCACGGATGTCCCCACGCTGTTATTCCACTGCCGGGAGCTTGGTCCCTGCAGCTTTATCTCGGCCCGGTTGCTGCTTTGGACTTTGTCCCCGCGGGTGGTGACAGGACCCCCCCCGTCCCCTGCTCCCCCCACGCTCCTCCATCCCTCCCCAGAAGGATTCCTGGGCAAAGTCCTGCTCGGGGACAGAGGGGTCACTCGCAGCTTTCCCGAGGTGACATCAGCCACTGCTCCATGGCAACAGCCCGGAGCAGCGCGGTGTCCCCGCGGTGTCCCCGCGGAGGGCAGGACACGGCTCGCTGGCTCCGTGCTGGGGTGAGGACCCGCAGCTCCCGTCCCTCCGAACGCAGGGCTGATGTCCGGCAGCTCCACCTCGGAGCCGTGGGTGAGGGTGGAACCGGAAAATTGTGGAATGGAAATTGTAAATTGTAAAATCTGCGGCTCGGGTAAACTCTCCCCGAGCTGTGCCCCATGCCGGGTCAAATGCGGCGTTCTGGGCTCAGTCGGGACCCGGCACAGCCTGAGCACGGGCAGCCAGGAGCCCTCCGAGATGTTCTGGGGGTGCAGCGGGACCCCGGCACTGCTTTAGTGCTCTGAGGCTGCTGGGACCGGGCCGTGCATGGGGCCGCTGTGACTGCTTCAGCCCCCCGAACCCCCTCCTTCCCCAGAGCCCCCGATGCGCATCTTAAGTCTCCCTCTATTCCAGACCCCTCTCAAATTCCCCTTCACTCACCCCCGAGGACATCCTTCCAACCCGGACCCTGCAAAATCCCCCTCCACTGACCCTTCCTTGAGCGACCCTCCAGCCCAGATCCCTCAAATCCCCCTGCACCGACCCCCAGCCCCTCTCCTTCCCCAGACTCGTCCCCAGTTCCCCTCCACTGATCCCCCACGACCATTCCCCCAACCCCAAATCCCCTTCCACCGACCCCCAGCCCCTCTCCTTCCCCAGACCCCTCCCCAGTTCCCCTCCACTGATCTCCCTCGAGCATCCCCCGAACCCAGATCCCCAAACCCCCCGAAGTGCCCTCTCCTGCCTCAGACCCCCAAACGCTCTCAGTGACCCCCCCCAAACCCCTCCCGTCCATCCCCCTTAGCCCGACCACGCCCACCCAAGCTCCGCCCACCGTGAGGCCCCGCCCACCCTGCCCCGCCCCCCGGCGGTGCCGCGCCCCCCTGGCGCCCCCTGGCGGCCCCGCCGCGCTCGCGCCGGGGCGCTGCTCCGGCGGGCCCGGGCCCGGCCCCCCCGCCCCCGGGCCCGACCGGGGACCCCCGGACCCGCCGGGCCGGGCAGGGGCAGGGCCGGGCCGGGGGCCCCGACACGCTTCGGGCTCCGGGAAGGGCCGGGCCGGGGGCTCCGACGCGCTTCGGGCTCCGGGAAGGGCCGGGCCGGGGGCCCCGGGCCGCAGCTCCCGGACGGCGGAGCCGGGAGCGCCTCAGGTACCGAGCCGCGCCTGAAGCGGGGCCGCGGCATCGCCCCCTGTCCCCTCCCCTCGTGCCCTCCCCGGGCTCCCCCGGCCGCCCCTCGCAGCCAATTCCCCGGTACTCCCCGGGACTCGCCCCTTCCTCAGGCCCCTCGTTCCCACGGGCTCTGCAGGCCCGTCCTCCTCCCTCCATCCTCTTCCTCATCCCTCCATCCCCTTCCTCCTCCTTCCATCCCCTTCCTCATCCCTTCATCCCCTTCCTCGTCCCTTCATCCCCTTCCATGTCGCTGCAGCCCCATCCTCCTCATCCTTGCAGCCCCATCCTTTCCCCATCCCTGCACCCCCTTCCCCATCCCTGCATCCCATTCTCCTTCCCTGCATCCCCTTCTTCACCCCTCCATCCCTTTCCTCCTCTGTCCATCCCCTTCTTCCTCCCTGCAGCCCCCTCCTGAATCCCCCATCCCTCTTCTCCTTCCTCCAGCCCCTTCTCCTTGTCCCTCCTGCCCCCGGAGCTGCCCCCCTGCTCCCTCCTTTTCCTGGGAGGATGTGTTGGGTCTGTCCCTGCGTGTCCTGGAGGGCTTGATGTGGGACCAGGTGCTTTTCCACACCAGGTGTCCGTGTGTCCCTGTGCAGGGGGTATCGGGGTGCCCTGATCCTTTGGGATTGGGGGGGATCCTCTTCTCCAGCTCTGAGTTTAAGAGAAGGGCTGGCAGGAGGGTGAAGGCACAAGGGGCTTCTGCAGGCTGGGAATTTGGGAGAGCCTGGTCCAAGCAGGGCTGAGGAGGGTTTAGTTTGGGATCCTGGGAGTCTGGATGGGGCTGGTGGCCTTAGGAGGGACCCAGTCCTACTGTGGGGAGCCGCGCTGGGCTGTTGGGGTGGTTTTAGTGACTGGCTGAGCTCTGAACTGGCAAACAGGTGTGGGAAGGTGAGTTGGAAGTGCAGAGCAGGAGCCTGGAGACTCGGGAATCTCAGCGTCTGTGTGAAAGGGATGCTGATGAAATATTCACCAGCGAGGAGCAGTGGGAAGCGCTGAGGGAGCGTTCAGGTGGTGGTTTTTTAGTTCATTTGCTCAATTCTCACTGTAAAAGCTGTCCTTGATAAGCCACAGCACTTCAGGCTGACCCCTCGTAGATGGGGATGGAGGGAGAGAGGGATATCGAGGAGGCAAAGGCAGAATGTTTTCTCCCAGCTGTTATTCCTGAGGGAATGGCTGCGGTGGGAGAGCACAGCCACAGAGGACACAGATCACATGGAGCAGGATCTGTGCTGAATTATTGACCAAAGCCTGGGAGGGGAATAAATCCATGCCGGCCTAGGGAAAGAAGCAGGCTGGCAGGGGCAGGGTGTGTGGGGTGGCACAGGGAAGGGCTGGTGGTGCTGCAGGGCTGGCAGGTGTGTGCAGGAGGGCAGCTGGCACCGGCTTTGTTTGTTCTCAGCTTGCACAGAAGGAAACTTTCCTCTCCCGGGCTCTTGGCAGGGTTGGGGCGTGGTGGGGAATTCTCCAAGGGCCAAAGTGACGGCATGGAGTGCGGTGGGAGGTGATTTATGGGAGGTTTTGATGTAAAAATGGAGTGGGACCCTTTGGCAGCTCAAGTGGGGCTCTTCCCCCTCCCTCCACACTGGAAGGGGGCCCAGGGCAGCTCTGCCACTCCACAATGCGTGGTTTAACTTGGAGGAGGGGGGAGGCGGATTCTGGCATGGCAAAGGGAGAGGCTCCCAATGGAAAAAGGGTCCCAATGGAAGGAGAATCCCAATGGAAAGAGATTCCCAATGGAAAAAGGTTTCCAGTCGAAGGAGGTTCCCAGTGGAAAGAGACCTCCAATGGAAAGAGATTCCCAATGAGAAGAGGCTCCCAATGGAAAAACGTTCCCAATGGGAAGAGATTCTCTGTGGAAAGAGGCTCCCAATGGAAAGTGGCTTCCAATGGAAAGAGGTTCCCAATGGAAAGAGGTTCCCAATGGAAAGAGGTTCCCAATGGAAAGAGGTTTCCAGTGGGAAGAGGTTCCCAAATTGCCATTTACTGCCCTGCTGCCAGGCTCTGGGTCCTGGTGGATCAGGTGGAGACACTGAGCTGCTCTCAGGGCACACCTGGCATCATCCCCTGTTACCTGCCCAAGTTCCCATCAGGGATGGCAGAATTTCACATTTCTCACTATTATTATTAATTTAAAAAACCCAGGAGTATTTCTCAATCCTACTGCGTGCAACTCCTGCCTGTCTGATCCTCGCACTGACTGGGTCAGATATCAGAGTTTTTGTGTTTTCTGGCCTTTTTTTTTTTTGCTTCTATTCCAAAGCAGAGCAGCTGCTGGTTCTGTGACCCCAAAGGACCTTCCCTGCACTGAAGGCACCTTCGCATTCCTCAGCAGCAGCTGCCTCACCACCCCTGGCTGCTCAGTTTTATTTTCTTCACCCTGGCAGGGCCCACTCCTCTGTAGGATCCCAAAGCCAGGAAATAAAATATCTCTTATTTATTTTTATTTTTTTTTATTTTCAGCTGTGTATTTTTTGTTGTTGTGCAGAGTTTTCTGCATTGATATAAATGTAATTAATTAAACACAAAATGCACCCGTTTATCCTTGGGATGTCTGAAGGGATGTTCAGTCACTCTCCCACCCCCTGCTTTCTAATTTTCTCTGCTTTTATAATTTTTTAATTGTGTTCTCCTTGCCAGGTGGAAGATGGGAGTGTTCCCCTCATGTTTTAGGTGAAGCCTGCTTGCCATGAAGTCCCAAGAGAGATAGAGGGACTGCAGTGGGAATCCCTTCTCACTCCTCCACAAATCCAACAACTGCCTAATGGTAAGAAACCTGTTGGTTTTAATTAGTGCTACACTTAGAGCTCTCGTTAATCAAGGAACAGAACAAAGAGTTGGAGCTCCAAACCCACTGGGATGGGGGAGGGCAGAGCTGGAGATGCTGGGAGAGTTGCCTGGAAATCTGATTGTGCCCCAATTTGTGTCCTGTCCCCAGGGATTGCCTCTCTGCCTGGCGTCATGGGGAGCTGCTGCAGCTGTCTGTGCACAGACAGCATCCCAGACAACCATCCCACCAAATTCAAGGTAAATTGTTGCCCTTCCAACCCCATCAGAGGGCCTGGGACAGCTCTGACTGCACAAGGCGAGAGCAAACTTCTGTCCCTGCACACAAACATCCCTCCATAGCATTTGCAAATTCATCACTTCTGGTTTGGTGGGGTTTTATTCCCCCTTTCCTTAAGAAACTCCTGCTGTGAATGTGTTTGTATTTGCTGCTAAATTGCCTCTGCTTGGGAAATGCAAGGAAATGGGGGACTGGAGAGAAAAACCTTTTATTGCTCAGGGCTGTGTTCCAGGGCCGGGGCTCAGCCACAGCAGCTGAGCTGCCAAGCTCATGGGCTCCAGGGCTGACAGCTCCTGCCAGCCATGAATCCCTGCTCTCAGCTGGGAAAAGGCAGCAGGAAATGGAGGGGAATCCATGGAATTGCCCAGCTTGGTGGCTGGGCTGGGCTGGGCGCTGCTCAGGGGCACCTGGAGGGCCCAGTCCAGCTCTGGGCAAGGGAGATATTTTGGGGCTGGAGCGTGTCCAGGGAAGGGAATGGAGCTGAGGAAGGGACTGGAGAGTCCTGAGGGAGCTGGGGAAGGAGCCTCAGGAGGGATCTTCTGATTCCACAACTCCCTGACAGGAGGGGACAACCAGGGGATGATTTGGGATCTTATCCCAGGGAACAGGGACAGGATGAGAGAGAACAGCTGCACCAGATGAGGTTTAGGCTGGAAATCAGGAGGAATTTCCTCATGGAAAACACATTCAGTCCTTGGAATTGCCCAGGGATTTCCCCACCCCTCAGTGTCCACCTGGCAGTGAAAGCAGAGATCTGAACTGGCTGCTCCTGGAGCTCGTTCCCAGCCCCAGCCGAGCCGTGGCTCTGATTTTCCCGCTGTGTCCCCTGCAGGTGACCAACGTGGACGATGAGGGGCACGAGCTGGGCTCGGGGGTGATGGAGCTGACGCAGAGGGAGCTCATCCTGCACACGCACAAGCGCGACGCCGTCAGGTGGCCCTACCTGTGCCTGCGCCGCTACGGCTTCGACTCCAACCTCTTCTCCTTCGAGAGCGGCCGCCGCTGCCACACCGGGCAGGGTCAGTGTCGGGGGATCCCTGGGGCAGGGTCAGTGTCGGGGGATCCCTGGGGATCTCTGGGGATCTCTGGGGCAGGGTCAGTGTCAGGGGATCCCTGGGGATCTCTGGGGATCCCTGGGGCAGGGTCAGTGTCGGGGGATCCCTGGGGCAGGGTCAGTGCCTGGGGGATCCCTGGGGATCTCTGGGGATCCCTGGGGCAGGGTCAGTGTCGGGGGATCCCTGGGTCAGGGTCAGTGTCGGGGGATCCCTGGGGATCCCTGGGGATCTCTGGGGCAGGGTCAGTGTCGGGGGATCCCCGGGGATCCCTGGGGATCTCTGGGGCAGGGTCAGTGTCGGGGGATCCCTGGGGATCTCTGGGGATCCCTGGGGCTGGGTCAGTGTCGGGGGATCCCTGGGGCAGGGTCAGTGTTGGGGGATCCCTGGGGCAGGGTCAGTGTCGGGGGATCCCTGGGTCAGGGTCAGTGTCGGGGGATCCCTGGGGATCCCTGGGGATCTCTGGGGCAGGGTCAGTGTCGGGGGATCCCCGGGGATCCCTGGGGATCTCTGGGGCAGGGTCAGTGTCTGGGGGATCCCTGGGGATCTCTGGGGATCCCTGGGGCAGGGTCAGTGTCGGGGGATCCCTGGGGCAGGGTCAGTGTTGGGGGATCCCTGGGGATCCCTGGGGATCCCTGGGGCAGGGTCAGTGTCAGGGGATCTCTGGGGATCCCTGGGGCAGGGTCAGTGTTGGGGGGATCCCTGGGGATCCCTGGGGCAGGGTCAGTGCCTGGGGGCTCCCTGGGGCAGGGTCAGTGTTGGGGGATCTCTGGGGCAGGGTCAGTGCCTGGGGTATCCCTGGGGATCTCTGGGGATCCCTGGGGCAGGGTCAGTGTCTGGGGGATCCCTGGGGCAGGGTCAGTGTCGGGGGATCCCTGGGGATCCCTGGGGATCTCTGGGGATCTCTGGGGCAGGGTCAGTGCCTGGGGGCTCCCTGGGGATCTCTGGGGCAGGGTCAGTGCCTGGGGGCTCCCTGGGGGCAGCAATTCTGAGCTTTCTCTCCCCGTGACACCTTGGGAGGCTCCCTAGAACAGAGGCTGGACAGAGTTAAAGGAATTAAGTCAGGGTTTATTAAAAGAATGAAAAATTAATGATAATATTAATAAAATAAAATAATACTTTAAAATTTAAAATTTAAAAATAAATAAAATAATATTATTATATTAAAATAAATAAAATAATACTAAATAGTATTAAAATTAAAAGCCCTTCCAAGGATACACCTTGGGCACTACAAGAGCCCGGCCATGGCTCCACACAAGATGGACCCTGGATAATGAGTTTTCACACTTTTATAAGTTTTGGTCCATTTAATTAATTTAATTATCCAATTACAGCTTCAGGTTATGAAGTCCCATCCTCCCAGGCTGCTCCATCCATTTGCAATTTGTACTTTTTGGGCCTGAAGCTGCAATGGTGCCCTTGGTTCTGGGGCTGGAAAAGGATTGTTTTGTTTGTTTGTTTGTGAAGAGAACTTGCTGACACTTTATGTGCAGTTCAGAGTTAAATCAGAGTGCAGAGTTTGGAAAATATGAAAGCTCAAATTTAAGGCATCACCCAAAGGCAGCTGATCCTCGTGTCTTCCCAAATTCCTGGTGCTGGGGGTCTTGCAGCCTCCTCCCCCTCTTTGTGCACACACGGGGGATGCTCTGTGTTAAAAGTGTTAAATTTGACATAAATCTGATGGCCTTGCCCTGCTGGTGCTCCTGGGGATACTGGTGAAGCATTTTTGGGGTTGTTACTCCGTGCTTTGGTGCCCCAGTTGGGGCAGGAGGGTTTGCTGGGCCTTCCTCAGGAGCTTAAAAGCATTTGCAGGACTTTGTTAAGCATCTTTCAACTCAGGATAAAGCAGCACCTGCACCTTTCCCCATAATTTAGGGTTATTTATTCCACAGAGCAGCTTTTGTTTGAATTTTGTTTTGAGTTTTGTTTTCCTCAGTGCTTTTCCCCCACGTTGGTTCTACCCAGAGCTCCAATTTTGGGTCTGGCAACACTTTGTGACAGAGGAAAAGGAATCCCATGTTTCCCTGATGTTGTGAGCATGGAGAGGGAAGTGACTCACCCAGGAGCTGATGCCAAGTCACCAGCAGCACTGGGAATAGTCTGGGAACAGAGGAATGAGTTTTACAATGGTGCCTCTTGGTTCCTCCACCAGTCTGTTGCTTTCAAAAAGAGCTGAACATTTCCTTGGCATCTGCATCTCCTGGGAGAAAAAAAAAAAAAAAAAGTTGTTTCCTCATTCTGTTAATGTGTTTGTAAACTCCAAAAGGACTCCCCTGAGTGCTCAGGGTCTGTGTGAATCTGCTCTGGCATCTGCTGCTCTTTAATATTTATTTTAATGGGGTTTTCCACTCCTATCAGGGAATTTGTCCTTGGGTTTCTGCTTTGCCTTTTGCAGGGTGAGGATCAGTGGTGACAATTTAATCCAGAGATAAAAATTCTGCCCTCTGCGTGGTTTGGTTCTGTTCAGGTCCAGGCAGAGGGGATGAAGCAGAGCTCTCACACCCTGCAGAATTTTTATCAGGCACTCTTTAAGCAGAAATGAGAGGGATGATGTGTTGTTTTCTTCCTTCCTTGCAGGATTTTATCCTGCTTATTAATTTCACCTGGAGCCCTCCTTGCTGATGCTGCTCCCCACCTGATGCAAGGCAGATCCAGCTATATTTTTTTTTTGCCAGAAAGTGGAAAACGTGGATCTTTGGGAGCAGCCCTTGTTGCCAGGCTGTTCCTGTTGCCATGGTTTGGTGTGTGCGTGTGCCAGCCTGGGATTGGCTCCTGGGCTGGGCTGCTCCTTTGGGGAGAGACTCTTCAATCCCAGAGATTTTTAAAAACGTGACATTCCTGTCCCTCCCTCCCGTGCACAGGGCCCAGTCCAGCTTTAAGGAGTCACTGCCTGGATTTTCCCCTGGAAAAGGATGGAGTGGGTGCCAGGGGAGTTCAGATAGGAGAGGTGAGCAGTTCACCTGGCCCTCCACACCCGTGTGCTGTGAGATTCCAGCGCTGAGGGGGTTTAAAGCCAGGCTGTGTGGAGCTCTGGGCTTGTGGCAGGCTGGGAGTGGAACTGGCTGATCTTTGAGATCTCTTCCTACCCAAACTATTCTGTATTCCATGATTTCTGCTGTTATTTCCCAAATAATCCACAGGGTTGTTGCTTGTTCTCCTGTGGCTTGATGGTGTTAAACAACAGCAGAAGAGATCAGAATTCATTTAGAAGTGGGAATAACACATATTTTTAAAGCAGGATCATTTCCTCTCTGTTCTGACCCTCCTCTCTGTCCCTGGCAGGAATTTTTGCCTTCAAGTGCTCCCGAGCAGAGGAGATCTTCAACCTGCTGCAGGACCTGATGCAGTGCAACAGCATCAACGTGGTGGAGGAGCCGGTGGTGATCACCAGGAACAGCCAGCCCTCGGATCGGGAGCGGGCCCGCAGCCCCCAGCGCCCCACCAGTACGAGCCCATCAGTGTGTGGGGACAGGACAGGGGACACAGGGCTGGGGGTGACAGGGGGGTCCCATCAAACTGCCCCTGGATCCCATGGCTGCTCTTGTTTTAAGGCCCCAGCGTGGGATTGGGTTTCTGAGGAAAACATGAAAAGCCCTTCAGGCAGTCAGGGCTGTCACCCCTCAGCTGGATTTGTCCAGGCCACCACTGTCAAGTGGCCTCTCCTGGGCAGCACTTGTGAGGGTCAGGTGGTTTCTGCAGGAAGCCACATCTGGAATGGCTCAGTTCCTGTCTCCATGAGGAATTCCTTCGATTTAGAGGAGGGCCTGGCCCCCGTGTGTGTGCTCCAGCCCTGGGATGGCCCTGGACAGGCTGGTTTTACCTTCCAGGGTGTCCAGAAGAGCCCAGCTCACTCTGAAAGTGTAATAATTCTATTTTGTACCAATTTAATGCTTCTCTGCCTTGATTCCCTCACAGGTCTGGGCTACACTGGACTTCCCAATGGATTTCACAGCTTCCCTGGAGAATCCCTGTCCTTCTCTGCAGCCCGGCACCCCTCAGTGAGCAGCCTGAGGCATTCCTCTGTGGGGGAAGACTCTACCCACCCCCTCCTGGGGCCTGAGGAGCAGGTAAACCCATCCTAAACTCCCCTGGGTGCAATTCTGGGTTTCCCTCACTCAAAGCTCAGGGGATCCTCACACCTTGTCACTCTTTTTATTCTCTTTCATTTTGCTTCTGGAGGCTCCTGCTCTTTGACACTTCACTAGAACTGGTGTTCTGTCCAAAAAAATCTGAGTTCTATGCTCAACCCACTGGTGTTTGGGTGGCAATTATCTGTCAGCTGTCACACAACCCCTAAATTCAGATCCTTTTCATTTTTGAGGTTCAGCTCTTTGCTCACAGTTTTAGAATTTTTAGATTTTTTCTACAAAACCCAGCTGGTCTGAGCCACCCCCAGGGCAGGCTGGGCAGGTGTGAGGGTTGTGGGATCAGCTGTGAGCCACTCGAGGAGACAGTTTGTGAGATGTGACACAGAACCCCAGAATCACTGGGGATGGGCAATACCTGGGAAAAGATTAAATCCAAGCTGTGCCCAATCCCCACCCTGAGCCCTGAGTGCCACCTCCAGGTGACACCTCCAGGGATGGGGACTCCAAACCTTCCTGGGCAGCCCCTTCCAAAGCCTGACCGCCCTTTCCATGAGGAAATTCCTGCTGCTGTCCATCCATGTGGACACACGGTGTGTATCTGCAGCTGGACTCTGCCTCTCTCCCAGCCCACAAAACCCAAACCAACTTTTACATTTGCATCCCAAAACCTTCCCAACCTCCAAAATCCCTTTTTTCTCGTCAGCCACTGATAAATTCCTTTCTCCTGGTGGTTTATCGGCTGCTTTGCTCTGGTCTCTGCTGTCTCCTCCTTTCACTGTCCCTCTGCTTCTCTCCTTGCAGTCCCACACCTACGTCAACACGGCCACCGGGGAGCCGGAGCCGAGGGGCCGGCACTGTATGCACTCCTTGCCTGAAGCCCACCCTCCTTTCCCCCCTAGGAACCACAGCTGCTCCCTGGAAGACCGCAACCCTCAGGTCTTCCTGCAGCCAGGGGAGGTGAAATTCGTGCTGGCTCCCAGCTCCGGCTACCGCCGGCTGTGCCGGCACCCCCGGGAATGCCGGGCGCACCTCAGTCCCCCCAACAACAACAACAACGAGTGTCAGGAGGGGTGTCCGTCCCCACAGTGCGTCTACGAGAACCTCAACGGGCTGGTGGCCCCCAGCACCTCGTCCCTGTGCCGGGCTGGCCGCTCCAAGGTGGCCCGGGAGGACGGGAGCCGCTCCCAGCGCCGCTCGGCCCTGCTGCACTACGAGAACCTGCCGGCGCTGCCGCCGGTGTGGGAGCTGCAGCCGGGCCGGCACAGGGACGAGGATGGCGGCACGGCACCCACACCGTCCCCCAATGGCTTCTCCGAGGCCGGCGAGGAGGAGCCGCTGCAGAATTCCATGGGCTCGGAGAGCGCGGCCCTGCAGCCGCGCCGCTCCTTCCTGCCCCGAGCCCGGCGCAGCCGCCTGCCCAACGTCTTCAGCTTCGACTTCCCCCGGCCCTGCCCGGAGCCTCCGCGGCAGCTCAATTACATCCAGGTGGAGCTGGAGCCTGAGCCCTGCAAGGGTCACCAGGACCCCCGGGTGGCACCTCCCGCCAGCCCCGGTGCCCGCCGCACCGACTCGTACGCCGTGATCGACCTCAAAAAGACAGCGGCCATGTCCAGCCTGCAGCGGGCCCTGCCCAGGGACGATGGCACCTCGAGGAAAACGCGGCACAACAGCACTGACCTGCCCCTGTGAGGGGCCCGAGTGCCGGCCCTGGCTCCCCTGTCCCTCGCTGTGTCCTGCCCGCTGTGGCTCCTGCAGCTGCTGCTGTTGAGGCTCGTCTGTCTGTCTGTCCGTCCTCCCCTCTCTGTGTTGCTCGTTTTTCAAGCCTTGTGGGATGTTTGGTGACTCTGAGGGTTGAGTTCCAGGCGGGAGGTGCCAGCGCTGAGGTGGCACAGCCTGGGGTGGGGCAGGGCAGAGCCAGAGCTGGGCAGTGCCACGGGGGGAAAAAAACCCAAACATTAAAGCTCCCAAAACTGAGCTGCTCCAGGAGCTCGGTGCAAATGGAGCCCGTTCCCCGTGGATTTCACATCTCCAGGAGAGCTCTGCAGTGAGGCCACTCCAGAGCTGGGATTTGCCTTGTGGTTCAGTGGTGCCTGGAGATGAGGGAGCTCACGCCGTGGCCTTTCCCCCCTCAGCTCACTGTTTGTTCCTGAAGCTTTTTATCCTTCTGTCCCTGTCTCAGATTCAATTTCAATTGGGCAGCTGCAATTAAACAAAGAGGACACAGAGCCATGGGCACACACTGTGATCACAGAAACCTGATTGCCTAAATCCTTAAATTCCCTTCCCTGCTTTAGAAGAGGGAAAGGCCACAGCCGTGAGGGAGATTGGAAATTTGGCCTAGAGAACTTCACTTGTGCCATAACCTGCTTTGTTTTTTTTACAAGGGTTCTTTTTTGGCAGCTGCTGAGAAATGCTGTGGGTTTATTTATTTGTTTACTTATTTATTTATGAACTGCTCCTTTGCATCCCCATTCGTTGCCAAGTTGGTGCCAGTCTGCAGTGTGCTCTCGCTGGGGCTCGCTCCTGTCTGAGGGGACAGGTCCCAAAATACCTTGGTGGCTTTGCTGAGCCACCAACTGGGGAAAAACACTGTGGAAAGGAGCAGCTGGGAATGAAGAATTTCTGAACTCGGGGCTGACTGTCACGGGGTGGGTGGGAAATGGAATGGGAGACGTGGGAGTGGGAGCGGAGCCGCCGGGCAGCCGAGCTTGGAGTGGCATCAAAGTCGTTGCCTACACCCACGTGCCTGGCTGGGGTCGGGAGCAGCCTGTGCTCGGTGTCAGGAGAGAATGTGCAGTTTGTTCCCTCAACTACAGACCTGGAAGGGCTCAAATTCCAGGTAACTTTGTGGCCTTTTGCTGTGGATTTTTGTCTCGATGCCGGGGTTGTGCTGAGCTGCCCCGGGATGTCCCCTTGCCCCTCCCCGTGGGATTTCCCTGGATTTCTCTGTGCCTGTTCCGATGGAGAGCAGTGCTCTGGGATGCTCTGGGATGCTCTGGGATGCTCTGGGACACTCTGGAGCTGGATCCCTCCTGGCTGTGTCTGTGTTCCTCCTGGGACAGGAGCTGGATCCAGTGCCCAGCCAGAGACGCTGCCAAGCCTCGTGTCCCCCTTGTCCTTGGATGTTTCCTGCTGTTGACGTCTGTGGAAGAGGAAAGAGCCCCATCCCCCAGCTCCAAGGGCCTGGAGCTCAAGTTCCAGGTTTTGGAAGTTCAGCCTTTTTTTGGTTTTTGGTGCTGTCATGTCCTGTTGAGCCGTGACCCTGTTGGGAGCAAGGCCACGTGTCCCAAGTCCGAGTGGTGCCATGTTTGTGTCGCAGAACGTGGAGTTCTTGGCTTGCTGTTGCACTATAAATTCCAAGTGTGCCACACGCTTCAATCCACTGGTTTTTCTTTTCCTTTTGGAAGTCCTTGTGCTCATCTTCCATTCTTTCGTCCGCCCCGTCCCTTGTGTCACCTGTAACTGAAAGGAAACCCAAGTAATATATTTTTATATGTATAACAAATGACTTTATTTGAAGGAAAAAAACAACTCCCACCCCAAGTAATGTATCCCCCTAAATCCAGCTTTCATTTAGGGAAGTGAGAGAAGAAATTGTTTATATCTATCTATACATATATATATATATATATATATAAAAAAAAGTTAACTGCGTTAAGCTTTAAATAAAATATTTAAATAAAGAGTTTCTAAGCTGTCAGTGTCACCCTCACCACAACTCCCTCTGGAGCCTCTGTAGGAACGTGCTGGAGCTGAGAAATACAAAATCCCTTTTTTACCTTTTTTCCCAGAAAGGGAAAAGAGAGGAAATGTTTTCCATTTCCACGGAGGAGGAGGTAAGGGCCCTTTCCAGGTGGGTTAAATTCCAGGGAAGGTGCTGGGGAGGGCTCTTTGTGCCTTGGGTGGCAGCAGCTCAGGGCTGGGGCTGTCCTTGGGTGCAGCATGGCCACGTGTCCCTGAGGATGGGGTGGAAAGCTCTGTGAGCTCCTGGGATCAGGGAATTCCCCCTGGAGTTCCTTAAAAAGTCTGGCAATCCCATTTCTGTGCCTCCACAAGAGCTTTGTGTTGGGAAACTTGACTCGGATCACTCAAACTGCTGCTTTTCACCTCCTCCAGGTGTCTGGGCTGTCCCACCCTTCCCTCCTTGGCAAATCCAGGGCTCCCACAGGACACTGGAAGTGCGGTGACAGTTCTGTGCTCACCCAGCAGATCCACGATCGCCGCTCTCCGGCATGTCCTTAGCCCGGTGTTCCTGGAGGATTCTGCTCCTCTTCTGGGAAGAAGGAGAATTCCAGGGGCCTTGAAGACAAGAAAGGATCGAGCTGATGGCAGCTGCACATTCCAGCATGGAGCATCCTGTGCTCCCTGCCCCCTCGTGTCCCCTGGTGTCCCCTCGTGTCCCCTCTCACCGGTGGCCGTGGTGGCCCTGCTGGCTCAGCAGGCTGAGCTCCAGCGCGATCCCAAACTCCCCGGGAAGCTTTGGGAATGAAAAGCTGCTCTCAGCCCATTGTTTGTTGTGGGTTGTTCCATGTTTGAGCCATTAAATGGGAATTATCGTGCCGGCAGCCAGGATGGAACTCACGGGTTTCAGGGTGCACGTCCTGTTCGCATCCCAGTGATTTTCACTCTTTTTTGGAAAACTTGCAGGACCCTTTGAGAAATCCGTAATATTTGTTTTTCCAGGTGCAGTGGGAGCGCAGGGAAGGGCTGGAGCTGTGTTTGGGGCTGACCTCACCGTCCCGGAGCTCCGGGATTTTCTTCTGGGATTCTTTTGGAATTTCTTTTGGGATTCTCCCGGCGCAGTGGCGCAGCTTCCTCTAGTGGCCGTGGGAGAAAAGTTCCAGAGGAGGATCCGGGTTTGGATTGGGAAGTGAGGAGGGAATTCCAGTCCGTGCTCTCAATCCTTTCAATTCCGTGATTTGGGGTCTTTTTGGGGTTTTTCCCTGTGGCTGTTTTATTTGACTTGGGAATGTTGTTGATCTGTTGTATCCTTATGGAACCTCGTAAAGGTGGATTTTAGGGATTTTCCTTTGGGTCTGACGCTTTCTGCTGGGCTTTCCCCGTGGATGCACAACAGCAGGTGCTGCTGGCTTGGATGGGAAACCAGGATTGGGATACCTGGTGACCCGTCCCACTTCACAGCAGGATCCTCACCCTTGGTGGATGCATCCATAAATCTGCCTTTGGTTTTCAGGGATCCATCCCGGGCTCTGGTACAGCTGGGTAGGAAAAACCATCCCAAACCTGCTCTGGAGTTTGTCCCTGAAGCTGAGGGGATGCTCCGACCTCTCCTCCTCTCTGTCCCAAGCTCAGATGGTTCAGCTTGGTGTTTTGGGAACTGGAAAATCGAGGAAGGAGCTGCTTCAGTGAAATGTTTGCTGAGAAACAGGGTTTAGAAAGGGTTTAGGCAGCAAAGTGAGGTGGATTTGGGTGGTGGCTGAGCCCTGGGGGTGGGAGCTGGGCTGGAGGTTCCTTGGCTGGGGACTGGCTCTGTGTGGCCCCACTGGGGCCTGACCTGTCCTTGCTGGGCTCCTTCCTCCACCTGGAATTGTAATTTTGGGATGTTTTGTGAACAGCCATGGGCTGAGCAGAGGGAATATCACTGCCTTGACCTTTTTAAGTGGTTCTTGTTTGAGTCTGAGTTAATCCATTCGATTTCTTCCCCTGGTATTTCCTCCCTGGTGAATGCACAAACAAATCTTCTCCCCTTCCCCTTCCCAAGAACCCGTTGATAGGAACAGAGCTTCTCCCAGAGCTCCACTGTCTTCTGTGGGAGGGTTTTTTCCTCTTTTAACCCATTTCAGGTGCCTGTTTCCCCTCAGGGAAGGAAGTTGGAACCCCTGTGAGCTGTGCCTGCCTTACAGGGAGGGTGGTGAAGGTTAAAGGATCAATAATTCTGCAGAGACACTCAAATGTGTTTGTTATTTCTGAGGAATTCTTATTTTTATTACCTCAGCCATGCTGTTTACTGGGAGAAAAACCAAACCAGGGGTGGCATTTCCAGCTCCCCATTCTCTCACTGTCTCTCTGTGTGATGCTGTTCAGCCCTCTCAGGTGGAGACTCATTAACAAATGGTCATTAATGAACACATTTCCTAATTCCAGCCTCTGGGAGGGCTGCCCTCAGGCTTTCTGGGAATTTTGTCTTTTCCCCAAACTCGGCTGGCCTGGAAATGCTGCTCACAGGCAGCAGAACAGGTTTGGGTTCCTGCTGCTGGAGATGAATTCATTAGTGAGAACCCTGGCAGCTTTGAAGTTGGCAATTACAGGCCAGGGGATGGAAAAGGCTCATTGTAAAGATGGGATCTAATTTGTTTTCCTTCCCTGAGTGAATAGGATCCTTCCAGAAGCTTCAGTGTCACCTCAGGCTCCTCCTGTGCGACTCCTGTCATTGTCACCTGTGGGGGTGACACCGAACATTTCTGGTGTGGCAGAGAAGCAAAGGTGCTCTGAGCCAGGGGCTGCTGTGTGATTGTTCCTTGGGGTTATTCCCACGGAAATCCGGGCAGTGCCTCTCTGAAAACAGCTCTGTGACCTGAGGATGGCTCCTGGCTTGCCTTGAAGTGTGGAACTGTACAGAATAAATGGAATGGGATGGTTGTCCTGGCTGGTGACCCATGGGGAGACCTTGACAAGACAATTCCTAGTGCTGCTTTCCCTCTGTCAGTTTGAAGCCATTTCCTTTGTCCTGTCTCTCCATCCCCTTGTCCAAAATCCCTCTCCAGCTGCCTTAGGGCCCCTTTAGGTTTGGATCATCAAGAAGTGGCTGATCCTCACCTGGTTTGGGAATTTAAATGCCTGACCTGGAGCCCAACCATGTATTTACAGTTTATTTAGCCATCTTTTGCTCACAGGAAAAAGAGGAATCTTTATTTTGATGTGATGGAGCTGTTCCTGTGTACTGTGACCTCTGTTTTGGAAATAAAACACTAAAAGCAGCTCGTGAAGGATCCGACTGCTTGTGTGGGTTCATAAACACAGCTGCTCCGGGGGCATGGAATCCCAGACTGGTTTGGGTTGGAAGGAACTTAAAAATCATCTCACTCCACCCTTGCCATGGGCAGGGACATCTCCTGCTATCCCAGATTGCTCCAAGCCCTGTCCAACCTGACCTGGGACACTTCCAGGGGTAGGGCAGCCACAGCTTCTCTGGGAATTCCATCCCAGCCCCTCCCCACCCTCACAGGGAAGAATTCCTTCCTAATATCAAACCTAAATTTCCTCTCTTTCAGCCTGAACCCATTCCCCTTGTCCCTCACTGCGGTTCCTGATGAACAGCTCCTCTCCAGCTCCTTGTAGCCCCTCCAGGTCCTGGAAGAGGCCATGAGGTCTCCACAGAACCTTCCCTGCTCCAGGTTCCACAGGCTCCTCTTGAGTGCTGGGCACTCAGAATCCTGGGAAAGGCGGTGGAGAGATGGAATTCCCTGAGCTGGAGCTGGGCCACCAAACCAACACTGAAGAGAAACTGAAAGAGAAGTAGAGGGAATGCCCAGAGCCTGGTTCCGAGGGAAATCCTGGGTGCACCATCCTCGCTCTGCGCAGGATCAGCTGCTGGAAACTCCAAATCCGTAATTCCTGCTGGAGCAATTCCCTCAGTGCTGCCCCACTTTGGGTCAGGAAGTGCCAAGAAGTGGGATGAGTGCTGCAGAGGGCACCCTGTGCCCCGCGGTGTTGTAGTATGTTTATTCAGTTCTGTTAAAATTGTTATTATTTCATCCGTTTGATATGTTCCTGGTTCTCCCCCATTTACTGCTTTGGTTGGTTCCATTTGTCTGTTATGTAAAACCCTCTCAGTTTTCCTGAATGTTCCCCGTCAATCACCTTTACCCTGCCCCATCTCCCCATCCATCACTGTAATCCCCACCTCTCCTTCCATGTACATCATCCCTTCCTCAACACGTTATTGGTTGTTATGTTGTATTCACACCTTCTTTGTATCCCCATTGGTCCCTGACATTGTAACCTCCTCCCCTTACCCCTCCCTCCATGAGCTCCCATTGGACCCTGGACTGTGCCCGCCCCTGAGATAAAACCCAGTGCACAGAGGTGCTCGGGGCTCTCTTCAGTCCTGATTTCTCCCAGCCCGGATCCTTGTGCTCATCCCCTCTCCTGAATAAACCTGTTCCTGGGAAGTACAGCCGAGTGAGTCTCCTCCATCCTTTTGCCATCACCCATGATGCCTGATTTGGCAGAGCCCGGCAGGATTCGGTGCTCTGAAGGTTCTGCAGTGGGATCGCCTTTCCCCTGCTGTTCCCCACTCCTGGCGACTGCCCGTGCCGGAGTGGCACCGTAGAGCTAGCCCGGAGCTCCAGTGTGGCCAAGAGCAGCGTCACCGCGGGGCCGTGCTGGGAGTGGGCACTCTGCCGACGTTCCAAAAACCGCGCTCTGCTTCCCACCAGAGCATCGCCCTGAAAATCAAACTTCCTGATTGTCTGGAACATTGTTCGTTTTCGATGTTACTTTCCTTTTTTGGTTGTTGAAGATATTGTTTGTTTCCTCTGTTCATTTTTCTTTTCTTTTTTCTTTTTTAAGGACAAAAAGGGTGAGATGCAGCTCTGAAAATCAAGATTTCTGACACTGTTTAAATACGTTTATAGTTACTTTCCTGGGAAAGTGTTTAGGAACTATAAAACAATGTCAGAAAACTTGATTTTCAGAGCCTGCTTTTTTATCCAGTCTCAAGAACCCAATCTTCCTACCAGCCCTGCTGGCAAAGACGATAATTGCTGTGTGATGGTGTCGATAATCCAGCGAAGGACACGCGCTCGGTGCTCCCGAGGGAACGGAATCCGAGCGGTGTGTCTCGGTTTGGAAGGACAGGTGTCTGCTAAAGAGGGTAGGAACCTCTCTTGAAATGGAAAAATGTAAACCACCCCCACCTCTGAAATATTACAATCTTGATATCAAGGGGCTCTCAGGCAAAGATATGGGAATGGGGATAACAGTTCCTTACTAGGAAAATTAAAATTCAAATACAGTAGTACCAAAGAAAAACACCAAAAACCACACAAAACAAAATAAAAAAAACCCTGACAGTCAGAGTACAGCCTGACACTCTGCTGGGCAGGGTGCTGGGAGCAGTCCCATTAAATGGTGGCTGCAGTCCTGGGGTGACAGATGTGGTTCTGTTGGAGCAGTGATTTTGTAGATGGGTGTAGTTTTCCTCTGAAGGTTCAGTGGTGGTGAAATGGGTCCGGTCTCCTCTGGGAATCCAGTGGAGAAAGGCTGACTCTGGTGCTCTAAATCCCAGATTATATCCAGGTAGGAATGCTTGGCTCCTCACACTGGGTGGAGCATCTCACAATGGGATGATGGAATTTTATCAGTCATGCAGTGAGGCTCAATGGCCCATTAACAGAAGAGATCCCCCTGCAAGGAGGATGGGTCCTGGAAGAGATAAAGAGATAAAGAACACTGCCCCACCTGGCCCATTAACAGAAAATATCCCCCAGTTATGAGGGATGGGTCCTGGAAAAGATAAAGAACACTCCCTTACCTGGTTTGAAAATGATAATTAAATACAGACTTTTGGTTACAGCTTGCATTTCAACCCAAGACTGGGTGATGGAGAAGGTGTTTTTCTGTTCCAAGAGCTGTCTTGCTTGGATTTGGGATGCAAACAAGCCTGGAGGAGCTCCAGAAAATATCTGGATAACAGCCCCTTTGCCAGAAAATATTTTGGTTATGAACAAAAAACTGTTGTTTTGTTTGCTAGAAAATATTTAGATCGTGACCAAACCCATTTTGGTCCATTTTCCAGAGAGTATTTGGGTTGTAACTCAGAATGTTTTGGTTGGTTTGGGTGTTTGCTGGCAATTTGGGAAGTGTGTATTTGTGGTTTTTTTGTTTTCACAGAAAAGAAGAAGCAAACAAGGAATTTTCTGGACTGGTGGGAGGATGAGGAGCATGGGTTAAACAGCGAGGATGGGTTGCACCTTCCCGGGAGTTACAGCACCTGCCTTTGGATATGGGATGGGGAGGGAATTGTGTGCTCCACAAAATAAACGGATGAATGGAAAAATGGGTGATTTCTATCCAAACAGTGAAAGCAGGAGCAGGTAGGACATGGAAATGAGCTCATGTCCTGGAGTGAAGGTCTGGGATGCTGACAAAGATGAGAAGGGAGGACAGCACTGGCAACCACCTCGGAGCAAACCAGAGGAGGAACCTGGGGACCACCCTGGAGGAAAAGAGAGAAGGAAGGTGGGGATCATTCTGGAAAATCCGAGAGAAGGAACCTGGGAATCACCTTGGAGGAGATGAAAGGAGGAACCTGGGGACCATCCTGGAGGAAAAGAGAGAAGGAATCTGGGCACCATTCTGGAAAATCCAAGAGAAGGAACCTGGGAATCACCTTGGGAGAAATGAGAGAAGGAACCTCGGGACCATCCTGGAGGAAAAGAGAGAAGGAAGGTGAGGATCATCCTGGAAGAACCGAGAGAAGGAACCTGGGAATCACCTTGGGAGAAATGAGAGAAGGAACCTGGGCACTATTCTGGAAAATCTTGAGAAGGAACCTGGGAATCACCTTGCAGGAGATGAAAGGAGGAACCTGGGGACCATCCTGGAGGAAAAGAGAGAAGGAATCTGGGCACCATTCTGGAAAATCCGAGAGAAGGAACATGGGAACCACCTTGGAGGAGATGAAAGGGGGAATCTGGACACTATTCTGGAAAATCCGGGAGAAGGACCCTGACGGGCTCCATCTCCTCAGCCCGTGTCCCGGGACAGCCTGTCCGCCTCCATCCCCGCTCTCTCCAGGGACGGAAGGAGGGCAGCCAAAAGCGTTTCTCTCCCTCGCCAGGAGCCTCGAGTCCCTTTGTCCTGGGGCAAGGTTGGCGCAGGTTTTGGCGAGCGCAGCCACGGCCGGAGCGGTGACGTCGGCTCGCTCGTCCCCGATAAGCGCTGCCCCCTTATCGGATCGCTCCCTTTGATCTCGCCCCCGGGGGCGATGCCGCAGAATCCTCGTGGCCCGAAGCACAAAGCAGCCCTTGAGGCCGGGCTGCGAGAGGCGCTAATGGAAAGCGGAGGTCAGCAGATAAGAGCCGACGCTGCCTCCCGGGATAAAAGCGGGAGCCCGGGCGGTCCTGCCCGGCTGCTGCCGCCTCCTGAGGGCTGAACGCGGACGGCTTCGGCACCATGAAGTGGCTCCCGGTGGTCCTGGCGTGTCTGCAGCTGGCGGAGGGGGCGGTGAGGTGGGTGAGAGGGCGGGGAGCGGAGCGTGAGGATGCTCTGGGACCGCGGTGTCCTGCAGCTCCACATGCTGGTCACAGCCCCGGGCAGCTCCTGGGGAGTGGAGAGCTCCTGGGATCTGGAGATCTCCTGGGATCTAGAGAGCTCCTGGGGCATGGAGAGCTCCTGGGATCTGGAGATCTCCTGGGATCTAGAGAGCTCCTGGGGCATGGAGAGCTCCTGGGATCTGGAGAGCTCCTGGGATCTAGAGAGCTCCTGGGATCTGGGGAGCAGATCCTGGGATCTGGAGAGCTCCTGAGACATGGAGAACTCCTGGGATCTGGAGAGCTCCTGGGATCTGGAGATCTCCTGTGATCTAGAGAGCTCCTGGGGTGTGGAGATCTCGAGGGGCATGGAGAGCTCCTGGGATCTGGAGAGAAGCTCCTGGAGATCTCCTGGGGCATGGGGAGCAGCTTTTGGGATGTGGAGAGCTCCAGAGAGCTCCTGAGACATGGGGAGCTCCTGGGACATGGGGAGCTCCTGGGACATGGGGAGCTCCTGGGACATGGAGAGCTCCTGGGATCTGGGGAGCAGCTCCTGGGATCTGGGGAGCAGCTCCTGGGATCTGGAAAGCTCCTGGGGCATGGGGAGCTCCTGGAACACGGAGAGCTCCTCTCGTGGCTCAAAGGAGCCCACAGAACTGAGCCTTTGAAAATGCCCAAATCTTTTTTCCTGCTGTGTTTGTTGTGTTTTGCCTCTCTGGGTGCAGGATCAGTCTGAAGAAAGGCCTGTCCATCCGGGACAAGATGAGGGCAGCTGGGGTGCTGGATGATTTCCTGAAGCACATTAAATACGATTCGGTGAAGAAATACCAGCCCAGCCAGGGCTCGGTGGTGAGGGAGCCCATCACCAACCACCTGGATGTGAGTGCCCCACACTCCCCCTCCCTGCCTGCCCTTCCTCCTTCCCAGCTGCCACAGCAATCTGGACACCCCTGAGCCTCCAGGACTGACAAATTGCTGTTCCCCCCCACTCTTAAATTGCTTTTTTCCCCACTCTTTTAAGCTTCTGGTTTAAACCTCAAGGAAGTTGATCCCCAGCCACAAAGAGCGAAGCTTTTCTGTATGAAACAAACCCACAATAATGATTTAATATTTAATTTTGAGGGGGAGTAAAAGCAGGATGAGAGCTCAGTCTGCTCCTGCCTGGGTGGGTTTAAGATGCCAGGGGGAATCCTGGTCTGTCCCTGAGCCTGTGGCCAATGGAGATTCTGTTTTTTTCCCCAGTCCTCCTATTTTGGGGAGATCAGCATCGGGGAGCCCCCCCAAAAGTTTTTGGTGCTCTTCGACACCGGCTCCTCCAACCTGTGGGTGCCCTCCACGGACTGCAAGAGTCCTGCTTGCTGTGAGTACCCCGGGGTGCTGTGAGCGGAGCTGTTACTGCTCCTAGGAGTAATTAGCACTCACTAATTAGTACCCACTGTCCCGGCACTGCAGGGCTCCAGGCTCCCTGTGTTTTAGAGCATCCCAGACTGACCAAGCCAAGATGGGTTTAGGTGCCAGAGGGTGCCCAAAGCCACGTCGTTGTCCCTGTTCTTCCACATCCTTCCCCTGTCACGGTGGGGATATCACGATGCCAGACCAAAAATGACCCTGATGCTGATCTGGGATAGCTGCTGCCTTCCTGGGGAAGCTCAGAGCTCGATGGCTGAACTCCCACAGCCATCTCAGGAATCTCAGGGGTGCTTCCTGGCCGGGGAGAGGGAAGAGGAAAACTGGGAACTGCGGGAGAGCGATGGGGATTTCACTGTGAGGGCTTTGCCCTTTTGCCCCCTGTGATGTGAAGAGAGCAGCCAGCGCTGTCCGTGGAGTTCAGTCTGCACTAAAGAACTGCAGGATTACAAATGTATGAAAAACAGAAAAGCTAAAATGCCTGGAGAGGGATCCGGGCAAAACTGGGATTCAAAGCCCACAACCTGAAAGAGAACCACGGGACAGAGGAGCAGCCTGTCCCCATCCCCAGGAACTGCTCCTTGGGAATTATCCCAGGGGAATATCCAGCAGTGAAATCCCACTGCAGCACAGGAACTGCTCCTTGGGAATTATCCCAGGGGAATATCCAGCAGTGAAATCCCACTGCAGCACAGGAACTGCTCCTTGGGAATTATCCCAGGGGAATATCCAGCAGTGAAATCCCACTGCAGCACAGGAACTGCTCCTTGGGAATTATCCCAGGGGAATATCCAGCAGTGAAATCCCACTGCAGCCCATGCCCAGGGCTTTCCTCTCTCCTCTCTCCCCCAGTCAACCACGCCAAGTTCAAGGCCAGTGACTCGGCCACCTTCACCCCCAGTGGCCAGTCCTCCACCGTGTCATACGGCAGCGGCTCCGTCACCATCGTGCTGGGCTCTGACACGCTCAGGGTGAGTGCTGCCCGTGCCATCCCTGCCTCCCCTGCCGTGTCCTGCCCCATGGGATGAGCCCTGGAGCAGCCTAAGGGCCGATCTCATGTCCTGTGTTGGACTTGGACAAACCCTGGGCAGACACGAAGCCTTTCCTGCCACCCTCAGTCACCCAGCTGGCCTTGGGCTGGGTTTTAACCCAATTCCTGGGGTTTTTTCCCAATTTTCCCCTCTGCCTGGCGCTGTTGGCAGCAGCTGTGACCCTGCAGCGCTTTCAGAGCAGCAGCCCCCCCTTGGCTTTGCCTGGCTGACCTCGGATCCCCTTCCCTTGCAGATCCAGAGCATCACTGTCACAAACCAGGCGTTTGGGCTCAGCCAGGACGAGCCCACCCAGCCTTTCTACTTTGCGGATTTCGATGGCATCCTGGGCATGGCCTACCCCTCTCTGGCAGTGGGAGGGCTGGCCACGGCTCTGGAGGGGATGCTGGAGCAGAACCAGCTCGCTGAGCCCATCTTCAGCTTTTACTTCTCACGGTAAAACCTTTCAGGGCATTCTGCAGGTCCTGGTGTGCCCTGCCTGTCCCCATGAGGGTTCCCTGGGGATTTATCCCTCTCTAGCCCATGATTACCACACAGATTTCCTGATCTCTGCTGCTGTGACTGTTTCTTTTTTGCAGCCAGCCCACCTATGAGTATGGGGGAGAGCTCATCCTTGGGGGTGTCGACCCTCAGCTCTTCCAGGGGGACATCACGTGGGTGCCGGTGACACAGGAGCTTTACTGGCAGGTGGCACTTGAGGAGTGAGTGGTGTTTGTACCTCTGGCCACCATGCCGTGGCTCAGCTGCAGCTTTGCAGGGTTTGGGACTCGATGTTTTGGGTTTAGGGGCCAGCAGGTGCCCAAAGCCATGCCCTTGTCCCCGTTCCCCTGCCAGGTTTGCCATCGGGCAGTCAGTGACCGGCTGGTGCAGCCAGGGCTGCCAGGCCATTGTGGACACGGGGACATTCCTGCTGACCGTGCCCCAGGAGTACATACAGAGCATCCTGGAGGCCCTGGGAGCCCAGGAGACCAGCTATGGAGTGAGTGTGGGGATTTTGGGGGGTCTGGAGCAGTGGGGAGCCTGCACGGGAATCAGAGCCCACAAAAGTCATGTGGCAGCTGCAGGACAAGGGACTGCAGGCGTGACAGGATGAGGGGACATCAGGCTGAGAAAGGTGGGGATGTTCAGCCTGGAGAGGAGAACATGGTGTGGAAACCTCACAGCACGTTCCAGGATCTGAAGGGGCTACGGGGAAGCTGGAGAGGGACTTGGGACAAGGGCCTGGAGTGACAGGACAAGGGGAAATGGGTTCAGATTGAACAAGAGGAAATTTAGGTTTGATACAGGGAGGAATTCCTCTCAGTGAGGGTGGGGAGGCCCTGGAATGGATTTCCCAGAGAAGCTGTGGCTGCCCCTGGATCCCTGGGAGCGTCCAAGGCCAGGCTGGAGCAGCCTGGGATGGTGGAAAGTGTGGAGAGGCTCTGGGTGATGTTTAAGTTCCCTTCCCACCCCAACCATTCCATGATCCCACGGTGCCAGGGGAGGGAGCATTGGTCACGCTGGCATGCGATGGCCTCTGTCCCCTCCCTGCCACCACCTCGTGTCCCCACAGTACGCAGTGGACTGCAACGACACCCAGAGCATGCCCCCCATCACCTTCAGCATCGGCGGCGCTCAGCTCCCGCTCTCCCCCTCCGCCTACGTCCTGAATGTACGTGAGGGGTCTGGGGTGAGGATGGGGGTGAGGATGAGGGGTCTGGAGGCAGGGTGAGGGGTCTGGGGATGAAGATGAGGGGTCTGGGGTGAGGATGGGGGTGAGGATGAGGGGTCTGGGATCCATCCGGAGAATTCCCGCGGCTCTGGGAGGAGCGTGGAGCTCCCCGGGCAGCGGCGCCGCTCGCCCTGCGCCTGCTGGAGGTGCTGACCCCCGCTATTCCCCTCCTGCAGAGCAATGGCTACTGCACCCTGGGCATCGAGGTCACCTACCTGCCCTCCCAGGACGGGCAGCCCCTCTGGATCCTGGGAGACATTTTCCTGAAGGAATATTACACCGTCTTCGACATGGCCAACAACCGCGTGGGCTTCGCCCTGTCGGCCTAGAGGGAGCAAATTCCAGCCCCTCTCCCGGCCCATGGAGTGCCACGGCATTCCCAGGGACCTTTCTGTTCCTTTCCGTCCCCATCCCTCGGGATTTGTGTGTGGGTGTGTCCTCAGCGCCTCCTGTAACAAATAAACCCGAAAATCCCAAATGGTCTCTGAGCCCCTGGGTTTGTTGGCCTGAGCCTGAGGGGTTCCGTGGCTCACAATCCCTTTCTCCAGCAAGGTAAGCGCTGGGATGAGCTCCAGGCCCGGGGATAAAGCCCCAAGGATGGGCAGATTCCACCTCCAACCCTCGGGAAGCCTCAGGGGAGAACCCCCTGAGCTTCCCTGCGGCTGGAAAAGGTTTGCCAAAGCCCTGTGGTTTATCCAAGCGGGAATCTGAGGCTGTGAGGTGAGTCACGATACCCAAATGACCCCTAAACCCTGAAGTGGGGCTGCCCAGCCTGGGAAAACTGCCCTGGGAATATCAGGAATTGCAGGGTGTGGCTGAAGGGGACGGGGAACACCCTGGGCGAGGGGAGGTTGGGTCTTTCCCAGGATCCAGAGCTGTTCCTTGGATGTTCTTTATCACCGGAGCTCGTTCCCAGATGTGCTCACGGCTCTGTCACTTCCCGGGGGAAAGGACACGGAGTGCTCCGAGCTTTGTGTCAAAATATTGACACAGGCTGAGTGCGCTGGGACCGAGATTAAGTGGGCGTGGACAGTGGGGAAGGACGTTCCTCCTCCTCCTCCTCCTCCCTCTGGAATGGGAATTTTCTGCTGGAAACAGGGTGGTGGTGGCAGGAGGGGACAGGCTCTGCTGGTCCCTGCTGCTCCTCACTGTCCCCTTTGCTCCCTGCAGGATCTGCCCAGGCCAAGGCAGATCCATCAGGATGCGATGGAGGAGAAAGGGAAACTCGGGGGGATTTCCGAGCTTCTGAAGATTCCAAGCATCATTCCATGCCCAAAAACTTGGATGGAAGCGGCCAGCAGGTCTGCAGGCACCTGAAACACGGCTGCTCCTGCCCAGTCCCAGAACACCAGCAGCAGGAATTTCCATTCCCTGGAAAGGGTGTGTGTGTTTTTTTGCCTTTGTTTTCTGGAAAGCTCGAGAGAAAAAGCCTTTACCTGGGTGATAAGGACAGCATTTCGCTTTTTATCAGACGTCCCGTGTTTGGTCTCGGTATGGGAGGCGCTGAGCTGGGTGAGGAGGGAAATCAGGGTGGATGTGGTGACCAAAGCGAGGGTGGGAGCAGGGAGCGAGGGCAGGAGGAAGGAGCTGGGCACGGATCTGCCCATTCCCAGCCTGTCCTGGCCCCGGAGCTGCCACCGAGCCACCGCCACCGCCAGGGACATGTGGGGGCTGCTGCTGACCCTGCTGTGCCTCCCACTCGGGGAGGGAACGCTCAGGTGGGTCTGGGGGTGAGGATGGGGTAAGGATGGGGGGTCTGGGGTAAGGATGGGGGGTCTGGGGTGAGGATGAGGGATCTGGGGTGAGGATGGGGGGTCTGGGGTGAGGATGAGGGTGAGGATGAGGGATCTGGAGGCAGGGTGAGGGGTCTGGAGGCAAGGATGATGAAGGGTCTGGGGACAAGGATGAGGATGAGGGGTCTGGGGACAAGGATGAGCATGAGGGGCATGGGGTTGGGATGCGGGGTATGGGGTGAGGATGAGGGGTCTGGAGGCAGGGTGAGGGGTCTGGGGGCGAGGATGATGATGAGGGGTCTGGGCAGGATGATGATGAAGGGTCTGGGCAGGATGATGATGAGGGGTCTGGGCAGGATGATGATGAAGGGTCTGGGCAGGATGATGATGAGGGGTCTGGAGGCAGGGTGAGGGGTCTGGAGGCGAGGATGAGGGTGAGGATGAGGGCTCTGCCTGGAGAGGGGCTCAGCCCCAGCACGGGGTGCCCAGCTGGATCTCTGTGCCCCACAGGATCACCCTGAGGAAGGGCAGGTCCGTGCGGGAGGTGATGAGAGAGAAGGGGCTGCCCGAGGAGTTCCTGAGCGACCTGCGAGGGGATCCGGGGAGGAAATACCAGCTCGGAGGGGCTGTGGCTTATGAACCTCTGCTGAACCACCTGGATGTGAGAGCTGGAGCTTTTCCTTTCCCCTCTGGGCTGGCTTGGCTCTTTGGGAAGCCCTTCTTGGCTTTCCTGGCTGCTGGGGGGGCTCAGCTCCTTCCCACTGCCCAGTTCAGGGCTTTGGGAAGGGTTTTTTGCGGGGTTTAGGCTGGCCCCGTGGGCTGGGTGGGGCTGGGAGGGCAGGAGGCATCAGCTGCAGTTGAGACAGGGAAATCCCTTCTCCAGAAAAGCAGAATTGATGTTTCCAGGGTGGATCCACACCATTCCTGACCCTGCCCAGGGCAAATCATTGTCCCTTTTTGTGATTTGGTGCCCTGCAGGCCCATAAGCAGCGCTTTGGGGTTCAGAAACCTCATTCAAAAAAGCAGGCAGGAGCAGAAACCCACCCAAGCTCTCGTTCACAGACCTTCTACTTCGGAGAGATCGGCATCGGGACCCCTCCCCAAAATTTCCTGGTGATCTTCGACACCGGCTCTGCCAACCTGTGGGTGCCCTCCACCTACTGCCAGAGCCCAGCCTGTGGTGAGCACCCCTGGGGACACCCCTGGGGACACCCCTGGGGACACCCCTGGCAGCTGGGACAGGGCCACCCAAGGGGGTTTGGGGCCACCAACCCGGTGGGACTGGATTTATGCCCCATTCCCTGTGATGCCTGTCTCTGTGGGGTCGGGGCTGTGACCTGGGGGCTGTCACCTTCTGTCCCTGCAGAGGATCATGCCAGGTTCAACCACAGCCTGTCCTCCACCTTCCTGGGCACCGGCGCCGGCTACACCCTGAGCTACGGCTTTGGGGACCTGTCCGTGGTGTTGGGATGTGACACTGTGACAGTGAGTGAGCCCTGAGGGGCTGGACACAGGGAAAAACAAATCCAGCTGGCTTAAAAACTCAATTTGCTTAAAAATTCAGGCTGCTTAAAACCTTTTTTTAAGAAAAAAACCCAAAATCTTTCTCTTTTTTTACCTTAAAAGAGCAAAATATCCCACCTGGAACAGGCCTGAAGTGGGGTAAAAATTAAAAGTGCCTCTTTATTCTGGGGATTGGCTCCTGATTCATTTAAGGTGTGTCAGCATGAATTCACTCTGAGATTGGGATCTGCAAACAAACCCATTCCCAGTCCTCTGTGCTTTCCAGCCCTGCTCAGGGATAAGGGAAGGATTTCTTTGGCCACAAGGATTTGCTTTGTGTCCATCCAAGCTTTGTGCTTCCAGGACAAAAAGGAATGCTCTGTGCGAGGCTTGCAGGTGGAGAAAACTCCATTTTAAACTGATTTAAGAGGCAAAACTGGGTTTGTGGGTGTTTTATTTCTGTAGAACAAAAAGGATGAGGGGACAGAACTGCGAGTCAGGCTGCTCCTGACCCCAGCAGCGATGGGCTCAGCCTCTCCCAGGGCAGATTCACCTTTGGGACCAATTCCTGACATCTCCCAGCACCTTCCCTCTCCCTGCAGATCCAGAACATCACCCTCAGCAACCAGGAATTCGGCCTGAGCCTGGATGAGCCCAGCAGACCCTTCTACTACCTGGATTTCGATGGGATTTTGGGCCTGGCTTACCCGGGCGTTGCCATCCCTGGTTTCCCCACGTTGCTGCAGAATTTGCTGTGGCAGGAGCAGCTCAGCAAACCCATCTTCAGCTTCTACTTCTCCCGGTGAGAACCCCAGGATCCATCCTTCCCTCCATCCGCACCTTCTCCGTGCTCCTCAGCTTTCTGTGGGGCAGAAATTCCAATTTTGGGGCTGGTTTTATTAAGATTTTGGGCTGATTTCAGATTTTGGGGCTGATTTCGTGTCTTTCCAGCAATCCTGACATATAATTATGGTGGGGAAGTCATTGTGGAGCAGAAATTCACATTTGGGGCTGATTTTATTCAGATTTTGGGGCTGATTTTGTGTCTTTCCAGCAACCCAACACACAATTACGGTGGGGAAGTCATCCTGGGGGGGGTTGACCCCCAGCTCTTCTCCGGGGAGGTTTTATGGGCTCCAGTGATCCAGGAATTGTACTGGAAGATCAACATCGAGGGGTGAGCGCTGCGCCACGGCTCGGAGCGGGTTTGGGAAAGCTTTGGGAAGGTTTCCCAAGCCTTTTCCTGCTGCTTTTCCAGGTTCTCCGTGGGGATGGAGGTCACTGGCTGGTGCAGCCAAGGTTGTCACGGGATTGTGGACACGGGGACCTTCCTGCTCACCGTCCCAGGTCCCCTCCTGCCAGCCCTGCTGCAGGCTCTGGGCGCCCAGGAGAGCGACGATGGGGTAGGTGGGGCAGGGTGAGGATGGTGCTGAGATCCCAGTGTTCCCAAAAGAGCAAAATATCCCACCTGGAACAGGCCTGAGATGGGGGAAAAATGAAATAATTTGGTAAATGTGGGTCTGGCACCATCAAGAACAGCCCTGCAGTGGGGAAAAAATAAAAAATATGGTTCTGGCTCCATCAAGAACAGCCCTGCAGTGGGGGAAAAATGAAATAATTTGGTAAATGTGGGTCTGGCTGCTTCAGGAACAGCCCTGGAACAGCCCTGCAGTGGGGGAAAAATGAAATAATTTGGTAAATGTGGGTCTGGCACCATCAGGGCTGTGCTGACCCTTAGGGAGCGTGGCTGTGGTGACCACTGGCCAAAGGCCAGTGTCAGTCCAGGGTGTCCTGACCCCTCCCTGCCTCTCCTGCAGTTCCTCGTTGACTGCAGCACCATCCCAGAAATGCCCACCCTCTACTTTGCCATCGCTGGAGCCTGGATCCCGCTGCCTCCCGCTGTTTATGTCCTGCAGGTAGGTGGGATTTCCCCATCCCAGCAGGAATCTGCAGTTCTGCCCAGTAGAAAATCAGAGTTTCTTTCCAGCACCCCATTTCCCGGAGCTTCTGCTGCTTGCCTGTGGCCGTGGGGAGGGAATTGGTTTGGGAACTGTGCTGGAATTGGCTTTTTTTTCCTCCCCAGGATGATGGGATTTGCACCGTGGGGGTGGAGAGCACCTATGTGTCCTCTGCCAGTGGCCAGCCCCTCTGGATCCTCGGGAATCTCTTCCTCAGGCAGTATTATTCCATCTTCGACGTGGCCAACAACAGGGTGGGCTTTGCCACGGCATCCTAGGGATGCTGAGCACCATCCACAGGGGATTTTATCCCTGGAATAACCTTCTCCTCCCTCAGATCCGGGTGTGGTGATGAGCAGTGAATAAAGGACTGTGAATCCAACCCGTGCTTGAGGTTGCCAGGCGCTCCCTGAGTTTCTGGATTGAGGCAATGACAAATTTGGGGTCTTTTGAAAATTATTTTTCATGGCACCCAGATCCCTGCTGGAGCTGGCTGGGAGACTGGGATGAGTGGGAGAATTTCAGGCTGAGCCCTTGCTAGAGGCTTCAGGAACCAGTTTGGAGCAGGAGCAGCTGTGTGTGAACAGCTCCAGGTTCCTTGGTTTGTTTTTTTCTGTTTCCAAGGGGGACTTGCCCACGTGTATTTGCAAATAAATGAGGGATTAAATCAGGAATTAAAGCAAAGATGCTCAGGTTGAGGAAAACACCCTGGGTTTGTTCTCCAGGGGAAAAACTCATGGCTGCAGCCTCCAAAGAGGGAGAGAAGGAGGGATTTGAGATGTGGGTGGTCCCGAGAGGAGCAGGGTCAGATGGATTGGGGTGGTGCAGGGTGACCTGAAGCTGTCCTTGAGGTCCAGTGTGGGTGATGCTCAGGAGATCCCAAAAATCCGCTGTTTCCAGGCAAATCTGCCAGCAGGATGGCCCTGGCCACTGAAACCCCATCCTGTGGCCACAGGCAGGGAGGTGACAGGGTCACCTGGGGACTCGAGGTGCCATGGAGTGCCCTGGCTGCAGCTGGACAGGGTCCCCACCGCCCCCTCCTCCTGCAGCCCCCTGTCCCCAATTCATCTCACCCCAGATCTCCTGGCACAGCTTCCCTGGCACACCCCGAGGGCCCCTAAAGAGGGAACAAAGCCCCCCGTGCCTCGAGGCCATGGCTCCCCTCCATGGGCACAACCAGCTGCAGGATCCTGGTGCAAGGAGTGACTAAATCCTGGTGTGAGGAACTGCAGGATCCCTGTGTGATCCCTGTGTGATCCTGGTGTGAGGAACTGCAGGATCCCTGTGTGATCCCTGTGTGATCCCTGTGTGATCCTGGTGTGAGGAACTGCAGGATCCCTGTGTGATCCCTGTGTGATCCCTGTGTGATCCTGGTGTGAGGAACTGCAGGATCCCTGGGTGATCCCTGTGTGATCCCTGTGTGATCCCTGTGTGATCCTGGTGTGAGGAACTGCAGGATCCCTGTGTGATCCCTGTGTGATCCTGGTGTGAGGAGATGCAGGATCCCTGTGTGATCCCTGTGTGATCCTGGTGTGAGGAACTGCAGGATCCCTCTGTGATCCCGGTGTGATCCCGGTGTGATCCCGGTGTGAGGGGATGCAGGATCCCTGTGTGATCCTGGTGTGATCCTGGTGTGATCCCGGTGTGAGGGGATGCAGGATCCCTGTGTGATCCCTGTGTGATCCCTGTGTGATCCCGGTGTGAGGGGATGCAGGATCCCTGTGTGATCCCGGTGTGATCCCGGTGTGATCCCGGTGTGATCCCGGTGTGAGGGGATGCAGGATCCCTGTGTGATCCCAGTGTGATCCCGGTGTGAGGGGATGCAGGATCCCTGTGTGATCCCGGTGTGATCCCGGTGTGAGGGGATGCAGGATCCCTGTGTGATCCCGGTGTGATCCCGGTGTGAGGGGATGCAGGATCCCTGTGTGATCCCGGTGTGATCCCGGTGTGAGGGGATGCAGGATCCCTGTGTGATCCCGGTGTGATCCCGGTGTGAGGGGATGCAGGATCCCTGTGTGATCCCGGTGTGATCCCGGTGTGATCCCGGTGTGATCCCTGTGTGATCCCGGTGTGAGGGGATGCAGGATCCCTGTGTGATCCCGGTGTGATCCCGGTGTGAGGGGATGCAGGATCCCGCTGCAAGGAGCTCCATGATCCCCCGTGCTCCTGATGGAAAGGGATGCACGATCCCGGTTCACGGGACTGCACAAGCCAAACACAGTGCTACCTGCACCTCCCACCCCACCCCTCCTCTCCCGACCCGTTTTTGGGGTGGAAACACCCGCTTTAGGGGAAAAAAAACATTTTTGGGGAGGCCCCCCCCACTTCAGGGAAGGCAAGCGCCGAGCGCAAACTCCCGCCGTGGCCCGGGCGGGGACTACAAGTCCCGGCAGGCGCGGCCTCAGCTCCCGGCGTGCCCGGGGCCGGCGGAGCGGAGCGAGGGCAGCGGAACGGGCCGCGCCGGGCCGGGCGGGCGCTGCTGCCGCCCTCCCTCGGCACGGGGCCGAGCCGGGCCGAGCCGAGCCCAACCGGGCCGGACTGCGCTGAGCCGAGCCCAGGAGCCCGACCCGACCGTGCCGAGCGCGGCCGAACCGAGCCGTACCTAGCCGAACCGAGCCGAGGAGCCGAACCGAGCCGAACCGAGGAGCCGAACCGAGCCGAGGACGAGCAGAACCGAGTGGAGCCGAACTGAGCCGAGGAGCCGGCCCGAGCGCAGCCGAACCGATCCGAGCGGGACCGGGCCGAGCCGGGCCGAGCGCAGCCGAGCGAGGCCGAACAGACCCGAACCGACCCGAGCGGAGCTGAACAGAGCCGAGAAGCCGAACCGAGCCGGGCCGAGCGCAGCCGAGCGAGGCCGAACAGAACCGAGCGCAGCCGAGCGCAGCCGAACCACTTCGTTTCCTCGCCGTTCCCCAGGGGTGAGTGCAGGGGTGAGGGGTCCCGGGGGTCCCTGGTGAGGGGGGGGGCTCAGCAGCCGCACAGCGGGGCCCCCTCGGCTGGGAGCCCGCTTTCTGGGGGTGCTATGGGGGTGTTGGGGTGCTCCCTCCCCTCCTGCGCCATCCCGGGGCGCTTTGAGCTCGTAGTTGCTTTTTTTCCCCTTATTTTGCTGTAAATAATACGCTCCCCCTCGCTCCCGGCAGCGGGCCCCGGGAGGCTCCGGCCCGGCTGCTCCTGGTGCTGCGGGGGTTTTGGGGGTCTCCGGCAGCTCATCCCGATGTCCCCACCCCAAAACCGGCGGTCCCGGGGGCTGCCAGACCCCCCGGCAGCCCGGGGGACCTGCCCGTGTCGCCTTTCCCATGGGGAACCCCCCCGAACACGGTGCTCCACGCGTGGGGAAACTGAGGCGCGGATGCTCCAGGACACCAGGGGGTGTCTCGGGCACCCCCCGGCTTGGGGGACACAAAGCGGGGACCCCTTTTTGGGGTTGGAAAAGATGGGAGAAGTTGGGATGCCTCGTGTCACACGGCTTTTAGGGGGTCACCGAGAGGACACACAGCGTGTGTCCCCCCCTCCCCCGGGAAATCTGGGGGGGGGGGGGGAGGCATAGAGAGGGCTGCCCCGAGACTCCAGCCGCCGATTAATTACATTCATGAATTAATTACGAGGCAGGAAAGGATTACGCAGCCCCCAGAGCTTCGGGCAGTCAGATGATGGGGGAGATTTCCTTAAAAAAAAAAACCACCCAAAAAAACCCCCAACAAAAACTAGAAACACAAAGAAAATCTGGTGGTTATTGTGCTCTTGTAAGATAAATAAATAAGCCGGTGCGAGTCCGGGGAAAGCAGGGCCCATTTCCAGGAATCCCGGCGCTCCTGCGTGTTCCCGGCCCTTGGGGCACGGGGGGGAGTTGGTGTTTTTTATATAACAGAGTCCGGCAGGCAGCGAAGGGAGGGTTTGGGGGGTTATTTTTTCTCTACCCCCACCTCTTCTCTGTACTTCCCTGCCGTGTTTGCTTGGCTTCATGCACGGCTGCTCCGGCCGGAGCTGGGAATGGGGCTGGTTTCTCCCAGCCTGAGCTCGCTCACCTGCTGCAGGAGGGATCCGGCTGGGAAAACCGTGCTGGGGAGCGGTGGGAATTTGGGACTGGGGTGGCTGGAGTTGGGAAACAACCCAGATTCGGGTGGGGATGGTCAGGCCAGCACGTGGAGGGGAGCCCGGTGTTTTCCGAGGGATGCTGGGTTTGCTTCCTGAGGGATTCTGGGTTCGCCTCCCGAGGGATGCTGGCCCGGCGTGTTTTCCAAGGGATGCTGGCCTTGCCTGCCCGCCCTTATCAGGAGGAAACTGCGCCGGGGTGGAGCTGGCTGCAGCGGGGCCATCCAGCATCCGGGTGTTTGGGATGGAGCCGTGATTCCAGCCAGGGATTTTATTGCTTTTTCCACGCTTCACGGCACCGACTTTGCAGCACGTGTGTGTTCCTGGTCCGCCCTGCCCTGCGTTCCCTGTTTCCCTGGAAGTGCTGTTGGGAATGGGAAGAGCCCCTTGGGATGATGTGGTGGGTCACCAGAGCAGAGGGGACATTCCCAGGGCTGAGGGTGGGGTGGTTTGAGCACAACAAACAGGGAAATGGGGCTGGGGGGCCACGCTGGGGGTGTTCCTCTCCAAAAATCCACAGTGCTGAGGGTAAAAACATCCTCTGGCTCCTCCCTTGGAGTGTTGGAATGGGGAGCTGGGAGTCTGATGTGTTGGGATCTCATCCCTGGATTGCTCCTTTCCTGGGGCACAGACAGGGATGGAGCTGCCACATCCCTGTCCCCTCTGTGGGGACAAAAATTCCCATCTGGAGGTTTTGGGGTGGTTTTAGAGGGCACCTCATGCCAGACTCACCCCAAGGGAGCTGTTTTGTAACTGCCCTGTGCGGGGTTATCCCATATCCCGGACAAAGAGGAAGCGGACAGGGGGAAGCAGCGGTGTCCTGGGTGTGGGGCAGTGCCACCACATGTCCCTGTGGTGGCCCTGCTGCTGGTGGCTGTTCCGTGACAACTTCCCAGAGGCCCTGTTGGCTGTCAGCGATCCCAGGAGGATCCCAGGGAGCCGGCGTTGGGTGTTTGACAACCCCATAAAAGAGCAGGGGGTGCTCGGAGGTGCCAGGTGTGCTGTCACCGCCCCGTGGTGGCTTTCCCGTGGTGGCATCACCTCCATGAGCTTTTCCAAGCTGTGTGATCCCAGCATGGAGGCAGCCAGGATCACAGGGGTGATTCCGTGGTCATTGTCACCGGTGCTGTGACACTTGGAAGGGTGGCAGTGGCGATCTCTCCCTGACCACACAGGGATTATGCGCTCATCCTTTTTTTTCCTCTCGCTGGCACGTCCAGAAAGAGCCCCAGTGGCTCTTCCCTAATCCATTCCAAGTTCGTGTCCCTCCTGCTGGCACTTGGCTTGTGGTTGGAGCAGGTTTTCCCTGCGGATTTGCCTGCCCTGACGTGGAATTCCCAGGAATGTGGGAATCCTGTGCTCCAGGATGAGCTCCGGGTGCTGCTCCTCGCCTTCCCGGGAGGCTGAGAACACCGGGAATGGGGGATGCTCCATCTCTGGAGGCGCAGGGGCAGTTCTGGGGGGTGTTCTGGGGAGGTGAGTGCTGCAGAGCCGGAGCAGGAGCGTTGGGGATGGGCACTGTGGGATGATTTGCTGGGTGGGATCACCTGGGAAGGGCTCAAGGTCTCCCAGTGCCCCACGGTCCCTACAGGTTGTGCCACCTTATCTTTAAAGCCTCTTCTAGGAATTGCCCCCGGGGTTTTGTCACCTTTCCTCCGAGCGGCTCCAAACAAACTCCCCACACCCCGAGCTCTGCCTCGCTCCCCTCCTTTGGTTAAATGGCTGCAAATTCCGGATAAACCTGAAACTCCCAGTGTGGGGACGCTGGGGGAGTTCTCGGAGCCTCAGGGACACGCGAGGGCAGCAGCGCTGGCTCCTGCCCGGGCTGTGCCCTCGGGATTTTGGGGTGACCGCACGGGGTGGGAATATTTTGGAGGAAATGAGGAGAAGGCTGCATCCACCTGGCACACACGGGGAGCGTTTCCCTGCTCCCACACTGCTGCCAGGGCAGGAGGGAGCTGAGTTGCCAGCGGGTTTGGCTGAGCATTTTGGGGAAACGGGGCAGGCCAAGGAGAAATCCCAGCCTGGTGGGAAGAAACCTCTGGGCTCCTGCACGGGTCCGACGGGCGCAACGTGCCCGGGAGAGGCGGCACCGTGCCAGGCCAGGGGCTGGGCTGGCAGCGGGGGCTCCCGAGAGACCAGTTTGACCTTCACGGAGCAGGAAAGTGCCGGGCTGAGCCTGGCAGAAAGGAGGGCACAGCACAAAGCTCTCCTGAGCGGGTAAGCGGCGCTGGCCGGGCACGGGAGGTGCTGCCAGGGGGTTGGTGAGCCCCGGGCTGGTTTGGGAGGACAAGGCAGGGGATGTCCCCAGTTTGTTTATTCCTGGGGCTGCCGGCCCTGGTTACACGAGCTCTGCCTGCACCGAGCCTCCAGGCTGGGTGCTGGGGGCTGGACACGGCGTATTTATAAATATTACCTCCTTCCAGCAGCATGGAGCTGGGAGGGAGGAGGGGTGGAGGCGGCACTGGGAGTGCCTCTGGCACTGCCAAGGGGGGCAGGGGGTGGCCCTGTCACCGTGTGCTGGTAGCAGGTGGCACAGTGAGCTTGGGGCGCCTGGAGCTCCAGGTGTTGCTGAGCATCGCCACTTTTTGGGATGGTTCCTCCCCATTTCTTGGGATGGTTCCTCCCCATTTCTTGGGATGGCTTCTCCCCATTTCTTGGGATGGCCTCTCCTCACTTCTTGGGATGGTTCCTCCCCACTTTTTGGGATAGTTTCTCCCCACTTTCTGGGATGGCCTGGCCTCTCCCCACTTTTTGGGATGGTTTCTCTGCACTTTCTAGGATGGTTTCTAGAATTTTGGAGTGGGTGGTGGTGCTGTCCCAGCCCCCTGGAGCAGTGTCTGCCTGGCTGGATCCCGGTGCCGTCCTGCCAGTTCCCCTGATTGCTCATTTATGCGGTTATTTCAAAAAGCCAACACCCAAATCGCCCGGAGTGACCCCGAGCCGGGGTTTTCCTTCGGGGCTGCGCTCCCGGCTCACTCCTTTCCCTGGGATGTGGAGCAGGACCTGGAGCCTGCCCGTCCCCTCCAAGGTCACCGCGGTCCCCTCCTGTGTCCTGATTACTCACCGTGCCCGGGGTGGTGGCTGAACCCACCCTCCTGCCTGTTCACACTTTTATTTTTAATTGCTGCCGGCGGGGGGAGGCCGTGGAGGGGGCAGGGGCTGTGAATTCCCAGCCCGGTCAGTTGGACAGTGATGTTTCAATCAGGGCTCTGCAGCTCCTGCCCAGCTTTGGGAGGGTCCCGGGGGTCCCCCTGCCTCTCCCCACACCCAAACCTGGCCTGGAGTTGCCAAGCTCCTGCTGCCGTGCCCAGCTGGGTGATGATCCACAGCCATCCCTCAGCTGGGTGGGTTTTTTGGGGTTGAAAGAGAGGATTTTTGGGTTGAGCAAGGTTGTGTGTGTGTGTATTATTAACCCCTTAATGGCTGCCACGCCCAGCTGGGCTCTCCTGGCCATTCCAAAGGATTTTTTTCTGGACCCTGTTAATTCAGTGACGAAGGACACGCAGCCCTGTGTGGCATCAGGGCCTGATGCTTCTCCCTTCACTGCTTCCCTGAGCCCTCCTGGGTGGGCCAGGCTTACCTGAGCCCTCCTGGGTGGACCAGGCTTACCTGGGTGTTTGGGGTTAATGTTTTTCCTGTGCCGGATCCCTCAGCCTTTTCCAGGCGCGGTGTTTAAAGCGGGGCAGGGAAAACATTTGGCCTCTGACCCAGCGCCTGTTAACAACGTCCCGCTCCACGTTGCTGAGATGCCGGGGCTAAAAACAGTCCTGGTGACTCAGTCCCTCGCTGCTGCTGTCAACTGACCCCGGCGTGGCTCTGCCAAACCCCTCCTTTGCCTGCTCCTTCTCCCTCTCAGGAGCACGGGGAAGGAGCCTCTGGATGGGGCTGGGATGGTTCCCAATGATCCCAGGAGCCCTGCCTCACACAGCTCCTGGCTATGTCTGGGATGGTTCCCAATGATCCCAGGAGCCCTGCCTCACACAGCTCCTGGATGGGTCTGGGATGGTTCCAAATCATCCCAGGAGCCCTGCCTCACACAGCTCCTGGATGGGGCTGGGATGGTTCCATGTGGGTGGATGGGGAGGGCATTGCTGCTCTCTGGGGTTGGAAATGGGGTTATTCTCCTGTTTTCCCACCCATCCTCATCCCAGGGGCTGGATGGGATCTCTGGAGCCTCTGGTCCAAGCTCATGGCCAGTGCTGGCTCAGGGTTTCCAGGGATGGCCCTACTGCCAGGTTTCCCTGTTTGTGGGGAGGAATCCTTTCCTGAGCCCCCTGTCCCTGCAGCTCCTTCCTGGAGCTGCCCACCCCAAACATTCCCAGGGAGAGGAAGGATTCTCGCTGAGCCCTGGCACGGGGGGGTCCCCTCAGGGCATAAATCACCCCTGTGCTGGCCTTGCCAAGGGTGGGTTGGTGCCCCAAGGGGTGGCCATGGGGTCCAGCTGCATTCCTGGCCTGGAGGGAGCGCAGGGATGTGGTGCAGAGCAGCCTTGGGGTGTCCCTGGCACTGTCACTCAGGTGTCCTGGTGGCACTGCCGCACCAGGGACCAGCTGGGAGTGCTGGGGGCACCCCAGGTGCTGCAGGGCTGTGGGGTCACAGTGGTTGGGGACCTTAAAGCTCAGCTCACTCCATGGGCAGGAACACCTTCCCACTGTCCCAGGCTGCTCCAGCCTGGCCTTGGACACTTCCAGGGATCCAGGGGCAGCCACGGCTTCTCTGGGAATTCCATCCCTGCTCCCCCCCACCCTCACAGGGAACAGTTCCTTCCCAATATCCCATCTGTCCCTGCCCTCTGGCAGTGGGAGGCCATTCCCCCTTGTCCTCGCTCTCCTAACTCTTTTCTTTCTCCATCTTTCTTATCAGCTCCCTAAATTTTATATTTTCCAGCCTCTTTTCCACCTGTAATCCGGGTGCTTCCTCTGCACCTGCTCTGGGCACACGGAGGGTGAGGGATCCCTGTGTGCCACATCCCCTGGAGTCACCAGGGACAGCTTTTGCCCCTCTGCATTTACAGAGGTGTCCCTGCAGCCCCCACGGGGCACACCCAGCCCTGTCTCCTGTCCCCGGTGGCAGCAGCCACATCAATTTTTCCATGTGTTTTCTCAGCCCAGTTGCTCACCCCAGTGACAAAAACAAGCAGTTTTGGAGGGGTTTTTTTGCAACTTCCCCCCCTGCACCCCGTGTGGCTGCTAAAAATGAGGAACACAGGGCTGGCCCGGAGCGAGGGGATCTGTGACCTGCTGGCCCTGGCACCTGCAGGGTCCCCCAGCCCCTCTGCCCCGCACCCAGGGAAGCCCAGCCTCGTTGTCCCCTGTCCCCACCCAGCAGGGTGACAGCAGAGCCCGTCCCCAGGCTGGGGGTGGCTTTGTGGGTGCGTGGGGAGGTGACAGCTCGGTGACATCGGAGCAAACCTTGGGCTTGGGGCTGCCTGGACCCAGCTGTGCCTGCCCGGGCTGGGGTCCCTCGTGCTCCCTCCCGTGTCCCTCCCCACCTGCCGCTGTTTGAAAATGAAAAACGAGGAAGGAAGGAAGGAAGGGAAGGCTGGCCCGGCGGGTGGCGAGCAGCAAAGCTGTTTTCACTTCTTTCTTCTCCTTTTCCTTTTGGCTGCCCCTCAGTTCCCAGAGCAGCGTGGTGTTTGGGTGGGTGGATGGTCCCTGCCCTGTCCCCCCGCCTTTCCCCGGGGGTCCCCGCTCCTGCCCGGAGCTGCTGATGGATTTTTCCGCTCATAAACGGCCACGATCGACCGGGAAATAAAGCACAGGAAGGAGTGTGGCCTCGTGCAGTGAGTTTGGGGGTTCTCAGCTCGGCAGGGCATCGCTCCCCATGCTCAGAGGGGTGGCAGGAGGTGTGTGGCACTCGCAGGGGGTGCTGTGGCCCTGCCACCCTGTGCCACTTCCCCTGGGAGGGGAACGAGATCCCCCCTTGGCTAAATCTGGGAAATGCCTCCAGGCATTTTTCACCCACACCTGAGCCTGGGGACACTGCTGTGGCTCTTCCAGGTGTTGTGTCCCTTCAGGTGGCACTGGCCAGCTCGGGCAGTGGCTCTGTCACCAGCCTGGCCCCCGGCGTTGCGGGGCAGCGCCCGATGTCCCTCCAGCACGTCCCAGCGGTTGCTGAGCAGCCGCCCCTGTTGTCACCACCGGCTGTCACCGCAGGGCTGAGGGACAACTCGGGCTTGTGGCAAGTCCTGGGTGGGACCAGAGAGGGTTGGAGCAGCTCTGGGGGTCCTCCAGCTGGAGCCACCCCCGAGTGCCATCCCGGGACATGGGGTTCTTGCTGAAATAACACCCCCGGAGGGAAGGCGAGGAAGGGCCAGAAATAGCCGTGCTGCTGAGTAGCAGCGGAGATATTTGGAAGGGAGATGCATTCCCTGGCTCTGGCTGGGGGGTGCTGGTGGAGCACAACTCCATGCCCCGTGTCCTGCGTTCCTCCAGACAGGAAAAGCCCAGTAGGGCTGTGGAGAGGGGCTGGGATCATCCAGATCTGCCCTCCCTTTCAGCCCCCCCATCCACTTCCCAGCTCCTCCATCTCCCACTGCAGGCCTCCCAGCACTGCTGTGCCTCCCTGTGCGCCAGGATGAGCCTGGGAAACCTCTCCTGATTTTTCTATCTCCTCACCCTTGCTCCCTCCCCATGCCTCTCTCCTGCCTCTTCAGCTTTTTAAAAGGGTTCCCAGGTGCCCTCAAGGGGAAAAAAGCTGGAGAGCTGATTCTTGTGGGTGTTGCAGCCTCCAGGGACAAGGCTGGCTTGAGTTCTCTCAGTAGGGACCAGTCTGGGGCTCCTGCTGCTGCTGGGATGGCTCTGGCTCAGTGGGAGAACCACTGGGTGCCCTCCCAGGAATACCAGGATGGAGCTGCCATTCCATGTGTTCTTCCATGTCCCCGTGGTTCAGGGGAGGGTGGGACGTGGGCCCCGGGTCCCCATCCTGTCCTGCTGCCGCCCTCCTGCCAGGGCTGACTCAGAGCGAAAGCAGAAGCTGCTCAGCATTTTGGGGGGTGGGGGGAAGCCAAGCAGAACCAAAGGTGTTATTTTAACCCTGACCTAATTTCCCCCCTCTCCTCACCAAGCCAAACCCTGGCCACCCTTCCTCATCCTCATCTTCTGCAGCTCTTCTCGGGCCCTTTTGATTCTCCCAGCCCCGTTTTCCGTAAGGGGGCGGCTGGGGGGGTCCTGCAGCCAGGCTGGGGGGTTGGCAGGGCTCTGGGGATGCTGTGCTGTGGGTGGCTGTGCCTTGGCACCCTTCCTGTGACACCCACGAGTGCCAGCCCTTCCTGAGAAAAGCCTCTCACCCTTCCCTTCATGTTTGGGGTTGTACATCCCCCGTGGGTATCAGCCACGGGTTTCCCCCTTAATTCCGCCTTGTTCCATCCTCTGGGGATTCTCGCTGGGGTCTTTCCCAGGGTTCTGCTGTTTCTCATCCCAACTCCCCCCGTCCCGTGCCCTCCTCCAAGGCTGCTCGCACATCCCCGTTAACGAAGCTCCCGTGGATCTCTGTCCCCAGCTCTGGGCTCCCATCCCCCTTCGGACAGGCCACCATGGCTAATTAATTCCCTTCCCCTCGCCGCTCAATAGCTGCTCTTGAGCTGTGTAATCGCGCTGCCGTCCGCACTGCCTTGATTTAATTTCCCCTCCGGGTAACGCGTGGCACCGGCTCTGGGTGGCTGCCACAGCCGTGGCCCCTCCATCTCTGCATTTAAACAGCAAAACCCTCCAGATCTGCCTGGTTTCCCCTCCTGCCTGTTCCCCTCGCAGCTTTTCCTTCGCCCCCCGTGCTCCGCTCCCTTGGGATGCTGCGCTCCGGACCCCTCTAGGGCACCTCCCGCATCCCCGAGCCCCGCGTGGGAAAGCTCCCTGTGCCCCGGCATCCTTCACCCTCCTCGGGCCGCTGTCCCCTTTGTCCGGGGGAACAAGGGCCGGTCTGTGCCGGGTGGGGGCCGCTGCCGTCCCCCCCGTCCCCTCGCTCGCGTGCCGGCCCCGCACAGAGCTCGCCTTGTTCGCCCCGCGCCGGAGCCGGGCTTTGGCACGGCCGGGCCGGGGGGTTCAACCTGCCCCCGGCTCCTGGCACCCGCCGGCCTTTTCTTCCTGCTCTGGCCTCGCTTTCTCTTTCCCTTTCGCTGCCGGGCTCGCTCTGGGTTCTGCCGTGCCTGCGGTGTTTGGGAAGTGGCTCTGGGGTGAGTGCACAGCGCGGGGTTCCGGCTGCTCCTTCGGGGTTCCCTTCCTGCCAGACCCTAATTCCCCCCTCTCCTTGTCAATGCCAGCTCTGGCCACCCTTCCCCTTGGTCATCCTCAGCAGTTCCCCTTCTCCGGAGCTCCCTGGGCTTGCTTTTCACTTCTCAGCCCCGTTTTCTGTAAGGAGGCAGCCGGGGGGGCTCTCACAGCCAGGCTGGGTGGTGGGACCACGTCCTCCTGCTCTGTGACGGGAGGGCAGAGCCATCCAGCCAGCCCTGGGATGATCCTCCAGGATCCGTCACCAGCCAGTGCGGGCGCTCTGGGATGTCACCCTGTGCCTCAATTTCCCCGCTGTGCGAGGCTGTCGGTGACGCTCCGTGTCCTCCTGCCAGGGTGACGTCTGTGCCAGGCGGGCTCGTGGCTCCCAGCCCCGTGTGCCACCATGGCGTCCCGCATCGGGCTGCGGATGGAGCTGATGAAGCAGCAGGCGCAGCAGGAAGCGGAGCGGGAGCGGGTGCAGCAGCAGATGATGATGAGCTACATGCAGCAGCAGCGCATGCCCGTGGCCTCCAGCCCCGCCATCAACACCCCCGTCCACTTCCAGTCCCCACCGCCCGTGCCCGGAGAGGTCCTCAAGGTACCGTGGTGTCCCCCCTGCCCGGCTCTGGGACAGCCCACGGGGTCCCTGATGGGTTTTGTCCCCGCAGGTCCAGTCCTACCTGGAGAACCCCACCACCTATCACCTGCAGAAGTCTCGGGACAAGAAGGTCCAGGCTTATCTCTCCGAAACCTACGGGAACAAGTTCGCCGCCCACGTCAGCCCCGCCAGCCACTCCCCCAAGCCACCCCCGGCCGCATCCCCCGGCGTCCGGCCCGGCCATGTCCTGTCCTCCTCGGCGGGCAACAGCGCTCCCAACAGCCCCATGGCCATGCTCAACATCGGCTCCAACCCCGAGCGGGAGGTGAGGAGGTGTCACCGGGCTGCTGGGGACACGCTGGGTGCTGGGAAGGGCAGAGGAGCCCATGGGCATCGGGTCCTTTTCCCTTTCAGTTCGATGAGGTCATCGATGACATCATGCGCCTGGATGATGTTTTGGGCTACATGAACCCTGAAGTCCACATGCCCAACACGGTGAGTGAGGGGTGACAGGAAGGGGCCACAACTGGGGGTCCCACAGCCCTGTCCTCGCAGGTACGCAGGTGGCACAGAGGGGATCTTCTGCCACGTCCCCACAGCGGTGCCACGGTGGCAGCCCAAGCCAGCCTTGTCCCCAGAGACAGCAACACCCACAAGCTTCAGTTCTCCAGCTGTTTTCCCCCTTGAGGACAGTTGGGAACCCTTTTAAAAAGCTGGAGAGGTGGGAGAGAGGCATGGGAAGGGAGCAAGGGTGGGGAGATGGGAGAGCCAGGAGAGGTTTCCCTTCCAGGAACTGCCCCAGAGCAGCAGTGTCCCCCGGCTCAGATCCGTGTGGCAGCTCCCAGTGGGATTCATCCTGCCCTATTTGAGATGTTTGCCACGGGAGGGGATCAGCTGTGCCCTTTGAAGTCCTCTTTTCTTTTTTACTCTGGTGAAAGCTGCTTTAAGGAGCTGGGAAGACAATTCCACGTGCCCAGGCTGTGCACTCCCATCCCAGCTGGGTGTGATCCCGGTCCCCAGCCCTGCACAGAGCTAACCCATCTGTCCCTCTGCTCTCCAGCTGCCCATGTCCAGCAGTCACATGAATGTCTACAGTGGGGACCCACAGGTGACGGCATCACTCGTTGGTGTCACCAGCAGCTCCTGCCCCGCCGACCTCACCCAGAAGAGAGAGCTCACAGGTATGGCCCCAGAGCCAGTGACAGAAGTGGGGCTGCCCTGTCCCCATGGGGGTACAGGGGCTCCAGTGCCAGCCCGGGATGCTCGTGGGGTCAGGTGCAGCCTTGTCCCCTCTGGGTGACACCGGGGGTCTCTTGCAGATGCTGAGAGCAGAGCCCTGGCCAAGGAGCGCCAGAAGAAGGACAATCACAACCTGAGTGAGTTCAGCTCTGCCTTTCCTTCTCCTGAGCCCACAGCCTTTCCCCATCACTCTTCATCCTCATTCCCACTTTCTCTGAGCTGGGTCCTCCTTTCCAGGAAGGGCCCCCTGAGCCCCTCTTTTCCAAATGGGGTACAGGAGACACCCCATTGTCCTTCTGGGGGGAGATCAGACCTGCTGGGCCAGGGATGGAGCAGGGTTGGCTCCTGAGGTTCCTCATCCTGAGCTCCCCAATTCCAGAGGCTCTGGCTGGGGCACGACAGAGGGTTTTGGGACATGAGGGACATGAAGGACGTGTGGGAGAGGACACAGAGCCTTTCCTGCTCTTGCTGCCTCCTCACTTGCACCCCTCTCCTGTCACCCGCAGTCGAGAGGCGGCGAAGGTTCAACATCAACGACCGCATCAAGGAGCTGGGAATGCTGATCCCAAAAGCCAACGACCTGTACGTACCCATGGCTCCCGCAGCACTGCGAGCACTGCGGTCACCGGGGGCTTTCTGGTGGAGGAGGGGTGAGGGGCCACACTGCTGGCACCCAGGTCCATCTCTTTTTCCCTCCTGGGTGACAGGGACGTGCGCTGGAACAAAGGGACAATCCTGAAGGCGTCCGTGGATTACATCAAGAGGATGCAGAAGGACCTGCAGAGGTCCCGGGACCTGGAGAATCACTCGCGGCGCCTGGAGATGACGAACAAGCAGCTGCTGCTCCGCATCCAGGTGAGCTTCCCTGGGCTCTTCCCTGCCTCTGCTCCACCCCAGCCCCACCAGCCCCTCGCTCCTGCCCCACCGAGGCCTTGGCCAGGGCGTCTCCTGCCTTTTTTTGGCTGGGAAGTCACCAGGAGCAGAGCCTTGAGGCAAACCTGAAGCCTGAGGCTCACTGCAGCGCATTGAGCTTCGCACAGATCGCCGTGCATCTTCCAGGGGCTCCTTCCCTGGGAGCTGCTCAGTCCCTGCCACCTCCGTCAATGTCCCTGTGCCGTGTCCTCGAGTGTGACACCCCAACCAAAGCCCCGCTGTGTCCCCTTGGCAGGAGCTGGAGATGCAGGCACGCGTCCATGGGCTGCCCACCTCCTCGCCCTCGGGCGTCAACGTGGCCGAGCTGGCTCAGCAGGTGGTCAAGCAAGAAGCCAGCGGGGACGAGGGGACCCTGGAGCCACTGCTGCCACCCCCAGACCCCGAATCGCAGCCGCAGCCGGCGCTGCCCGCGCCGCCCCAGTCTCCCTATCACCAGCTGGACTTCACCCACAGCCTGAGCTTCGACGATGGCTCCCAGGGCTTCCCGGACAGCCTGGAGCCCGGGCACAGCGCTTCCTTCCCATCCCTATCCAAGAAGGAGCTGGACTTGATGCTGATGCAGGACACCATGCTGCCCCTTGCCTCTGACCCCTTGTTCTCGGCCATGTCCCCGGAGGCCTCCAAGGCCAGCAGTCGCCGGAGCAGCTTCAGCATGGAGGACGCGGACATGCTGTGATGGGGAGCTGCTGGGGCAGGGGCTGCAGCCCCAGCTTTGGGTGGGCAAGTCCCAGGACGCTCCTGGCAGGTGGAGCCCGTCCCACCGTGCACTTGAATCTTCCCAGGAGTACCTTTCTCTATGCAACGGGGCTCGGGTCGGGTGCCGCCGTGTCTTTCGCAGCTTCTTTTTGCCGGGAGCGGGAATGGACCTTCCTGGCTTTGCCGTGGCGTAGGCCTGACTGCAGATTCCACAGCCTGGGAGCGAGATCTCAGCTGCTTTGCCTTTCAGCAGGACCCTCCTGGCCTCACCCCCTTCCCTGGGGTGATGCCTCGGAGCCTTGAGGCCCCGGGAGCAGAGGGACGGTGCCGCGAGCTTTGTGTCTGGTTTGGTGTCTCCTCACCTTGCTCTGGGATCCTTCACCCCCACCGAGTCTTCCCCAGCCCCTGGACACTTCCCAGTCCATCCAGTTCCTCCTTCCTGGGAGCACCTGCTGCCTCTGGGCTCACAGGAGGGTGACAAGGTGTTAATTAGTGCGTGTTCATTAACAGGGCACCCGGTTGTCTGCAGGTGGGTGTTGAAGGCATCCAGAACATGTGGGATGGGGGGTTTGATGCTCCAGCGACCCCCTGTTGTCACCCCCACCTTGTGGGGCAGCACCCACCACCCCAAAACCTCTGGGCAAGGCTGCCAGGTGACCCTGAGCCTCCTGGAGATGTCTGTGTCCCGTGACACCGAGCCCCAGGAGGATAAAAGGGTTTTTGGGGGATACTTCTTGCAAGTCCTGCCAGGCTGTGACCAGGGATTGGTTTGTGCCAGCTGCCAAACCTGAGCTGCTGCTACCAGCTTGGAATTCGGGGGTTGTTTCTCTTCCTAGTGTCACCAATTTGTTCCCCAGCTCTGCACTGGGGAGCTGCTTTGGGCTCCTCAGACTTCCCGATCCAGCTGGAGGCTGGGAGGGAGCTGGGAAGGGCAGGGGGATCACAGGGAAAATCCTCGGGGGATTTATCAAGGGAGGGGAGGGAAGCTGGAGAGGAGAGGAGACCCCTTGGCCATTGTCCCCCTGGGCTGTGGGTGCTCCTGTGGGGCTGGGGGTCACTCTGTGCCCCCATCCTGCTCCTGGATGTCCTGGGGGGGGCTGGATTTGGGATTGGAGGTGGGGGACAGCCCTGGAGAGGGGCCTGAGGGACGTGAGGGTGCGGGGAAGTGTGGAAGGCGGGGAGGAAGAGGGAGGAGGAGTTGGAGCAGGAGCTGAGGGACACTGGGCGAGCAGAGAGGAGCTCCAGGTGCTCACCTGGAGAAGAGAAGGATCCAGGAGACCCCCGAGCCCCTTCCAGAGCCCAAAGGGGCTCTGAGCTGGAGGCTGGGGGTGTTCACAGGAGGCCTTGGCACCCTTTCCGTGCTGCCATCAGTGCCTGGAAAGAGAATTGTCCCCTCCAGGGCCACCCCGGGCCAGGCTGGGGACCTGTGGGTGTGGGAGAGCCTCGGATCTGTGCCCTCCAGAGGGGCTCCAGGGCAGGAGCACAAAATCCACGGGAAATTGGGATTTTTGTGGCTTTAGGGTGCCCTTGGGCACTGCTCAGCACGAGATGTCTCCCCTGGCTGTGAGTAAACAGTTGTGGATTATAATTACAATATTTTTTTTTAATCTTTTTGGGAGTTTTGTTTGTTTTACTTTTTTCTTTTTTTTTTTTTTTAATGCACTGTGCTCTGATTAAAAAATTTTACTACTGTTTTATAAATAAATGTATAAAAGAATGAACTGGAATGGAAGAAGAATCATTAAAAATATATTTATTTACAACATCCTGGAGCGTGGCAGCTTCTTTGTCCTGGAGGCTGGATCAGCATCACCTCGGGGTTCTGCAAAACCCTTCTGGGTGCCAGGACCTCTGGTCCAGGCAGGTTTTGGGGACTTTCCTGCACAGTACAAGGGGAAAAAATCTACTTTTAAAGTGTCCTGCTGAGCCTGTGCCTGGCAAAACTTATCCCAAGCCACGTGTGCAGCCCCTCAGCCACGTGCCAGGTTCCCACTCCCTTCAGTGCCGGTGTTAAACACACACTGGAGGGGGAAAAAAAGCAAGAAAATCCACCTTAAATTAGACTTCCCAGGCTGGAAAATCACAGGGGCTTATCTTGGAAACTTTATTAAAAGGAGAAAGGGGGGAAAAAAGAGCGAGAAGAGGCTGAAGGTGAGGAGGGGGAAGAGAAGGAGCGAGTGGTTCCAGACACTTTAGAGAGAAAAAAAAAAAATTAAAAAAAAAAAAAAAATCCCTGATTTGATTTATCAGGGGAGTGTGAACACTAAATAGAGAACAACGCCTGAAGTGTGAATTATTTCCTATATTAACACAGAGAAAAACTGATAGCCTTTTCATGTCAGGAGAATAGCACACGGGGAGGGAGGGGAGCCAATGACATTGTTCCAGCTCGGGCTTTGCTCACTCTTTATCAGGCTGAGATCAAAATTTATTCCCAGGATGAGGCCTGCGGCCCGGCTGAGGCCCTAGAGATTTTTAAGGGCCTAATTAAGAAAACAGGATGAAAATGGCGAAATAAGAGGGCAATTTACTTCTTGCAGAATAGGGAGATCAAATCAACTTATGAGCAATTAATGTGCACAAGGAGAGAATAAAGGGATGCCGGGATATGGAAGAGGGGCCTCATTTTAATGACATGCTCTGGTGTTGGCATAGAGGATTACTCTGAAGGTCAGATGGAGATTGAAACGACCTTGCAGATTCTTAACCCTCCTTCCAATTAACAGAACCAACTCAGAAATGCAAAAGACCCCGGCTCGGAGCGCTGTCATCCCTTTATGCGCTGCAGGGAGGAGGGGGGAAAAATAAAATTATAAAGGAGAGAGAGAGGACGAAAGGGGCTTTCCTGAGCTTCCACAGCGGCCGTGGAGACGGGAGAGGAGGCTCTTAATTACAGCCCCAGAGCCACCCACGGAAACTCGGTGGCAACGGACAGAAAAGGGAGGGAGTGCTTGGGGTGATGAGGTGGTGACGGACTGGGATGGGATGGGATGGGATGGGATGGGATGGGATGGGATGGGATGGGATGGGATGGGATGGGATGGGATGGGATGGGATGGGATGGGATGGGATGGGATGGGATGGGATGGACTGGGATGGACTGGGATGGATTGGGATGGACTGGCATGGACTAGGATAGGCTGGGACGGACTGGGATGGCCTGGGATGGGCTGGGATGAGCGGGGATGGACGGGGATGGGCTGGGATGGACTGGGATGGACTGGCATGGACTAGGATAGGCTGGGACGGACTGGGATGGCCTGGGATGGGCTGGGATGGGCTGGGATGAACTGAGATGCACTGGGATGGGCTGGGATGGACTGGGATGGACTGGGATGGACTGGGATGGGCTGGGATGAACTGAGATGCACTGGGACAGACTGGGATGGACTGGGATGGACTGGGATGGGCTGGGATGGACTGGGACGGACTGGGACAGACTGGGACAGACTGGGATGGACTGGGACGGACTTGGACAGACTGGGACAGACTGGGATGGACTGGGATGGACTGGGATGGACTGGAACGGACTGGGACAGACTGGGATGGACAGACTGGGATGGACTGGGACAGACTGGGATGGACTGGGACAGACTGGGACAGACTGGGATGGACAGACAGAGCCGCGGGATGGGGCCAGCCCGGCAGCCACGGCAGCAGGAGGGTCCCGCCCGCTGTCCCACGCTGCCCGCCGTGCTCTCCCCAGTTTCGGGGTTGGGAATTTTCCCGTGGGAAGGAGGAAGGATGCGGACCCCGGGAGCGGCTGGAGGGGACCCCGGCGGGTCGGGACGGCAGCAGCGAGGCTGCAGCGGGGCTGAGCAGCCACAAGAGAGAGCCCGAAGGTTGCGGAGGAGCCGGGGCTGCGCGGCTCGGGAGCGGCAGAGGGGCGCTCCCCGGGGCTCGGGGGGGCTCCGGCTGCTGGACCCGGTGATTTGGGCTCTCAGCCCCCGAATCCATGGATCCACAGCCCCGCTCAGCTGAGACATCGCCTGCGGAGCTGCCCCAGCCCTGCGGAGCTGCCCCAGCCCTGCGCTCCAGCCGCAGCAGGACCTGGAGCTGCTGGAGCAAATCCAGAGGAGGCAGCAGGATGCTCCAGGGCTGGAGCCCCTCTGGAGCCAGGCTGGGAGAGCTGGGAATGTTCACCTGGAGAGGAAAAGCTCCAGGGAGAGCTCAGAGCCCCTTGCAGGGCCTGAAGAGGCTGGAGAGCTGGAGAGGGACTGGGGACAAGGGATGGAGGGACAGGACCCAGGGAATGGCTGAACCACTGGCAGAGGGCAGGGACAGATGGGATTTTGGGCAGGAATTGTTCCCTGGCAGGGTGGGCAGGCCCTGGCACAGGTGCCCAGAGCAGCTGGGGCTGCCCCTGGATCCCTGGCAGTGCCCAAGGCCAGGCTGGAGCAGCCTGGAATGGTGGAAGCTGTCCCTGCCCTCACTGGGTGAGCTTTCTGGTCACTTCCAAGCCAAACCATTTCAGGGTTCTGTGTGGGAACTGCACCACAGAACCCCCAGCTCTCCCTGGTAGCTGCTGCTGGAATTTGTTGGGAATTTTCCCGTGCTGGTCTGGGGCTGACACCCTTCCTCAGGCAGGAGCAGGGCACACGATGCTCCAGGACCAGCCACATCCCCTGAGCTGCTCCACGGGACAGGTTTGAGATCTGGGTTTAGTTCTGTCATTTCGTGCTCAGACTGGGCTTGTCTGAAAAGAGAGATCCATGGAAGGAGAGCTGGGACCTCCCAGCACCAGCCTTTGGATGTGTCTCCAACCCCCTCACAAATCCTCATTTCCAGTTGTTTCTCAAATCCTGGAGCATTTTCTGCAGAAACTTTTCTTGGGGAGGGAAAAAAAAAAAAAATCTTAAAAATAACAGGATGGGCTTGATCCTGAGGGAAGAAGGGATGAGCATGAGCAAAGCCATCCCTCAGCACCTCTGTGTGGCCAAGCCCTGGATGTCTGAGCAGAGGAGCAGCAGAGGGGGAAAATCAAAGGGCTTCACCCCAAATCTTGGACTCTCTGAACTCATCCCCAGTGGCCACGTGGCATCCCCAGCCCAGCCCTGTGATCTGGAGCCATTCCTTGCCTCAGTGCCGGGCTCTGGCTGAGTTTTTCCCTCTCCCACCATCTCCATTTCCTTTCTGGCTCCCTCGGAGCCCTCCCTGCGATTTGAGCTCTTCAGCTGCTCCTGCTGCTCCTTCCCCACCTGAAGCCCAAACCCTCGGGCCCGAGGCCTCTCCCGGGGCTGCTGTGGTTTGGGATGAGGTCAGGAGGAAGGGATGGCTTTTTCAGGTGAGAGAACAGCCACAGCTGCCTTGGCTCCCAGAAACCAGAGCACGGAAATCTTTGTAATAAAGAGACTGGAAAACCTCTGATGCCTGTCCAGAAATTTATTCCAAAGAGAAGGGGCTCACTGGGTCTCTGGGTGAGTCTCTGGCTGGGGAGGGTCTCTCCCTGGGTGTTTCCCTGCTGCTTTTCCATCAGCAGCTTTTTAAGGCTGCGGAGTTGGGGAGCCCTGGGGATTTTTGGGGAGCCCTCACTCCTGGTTTAAAATCCTGGGAGGATTTCTGGAAGTGGCCGTGTGCTGGAAAGCAAAGAACTGTGGGGTGAAGGATGGTGGAGCTGGGATGAGGGCGATGGATGTGCTGGGGAAAAAAAGCCCTGGGAGGGGGAATTGAGGTGCAGGGGGAAGGTTCCTGCCTCAGTTTCCCCAGCAGCAAGGTGAGGATGCCGAGGGCGACACAGGGAAGTGGCCTGGCCCTTTGTGGGGTGCATCCCATGGGATGCAAACTCCCCCATGACCAAACCCCAGCTCGTGGCAGGCTCTGGGTGCGTCAGAGGTTTTGTTTTGAGGTGCTGGGAGAGGCTCAGTCCTGCCTCCCCTGTAGATCTGCAGGGATTTGCACCCCTCCGGAGCCAAATGGCCCCGCTCCACCAGGCCTGGCAGGGCTGGGATTCCTGCCAGGGCAGCTCTGGCCCCACAGACTCCCAGCCCATCTGGATTTTCCGTGCCTGCCGCTGGATTTACAGCCCTGGAGGCTGGAGCAGTTCCTGGCTGGATGCACAGAGGGAATGGCAGGCACCTGGAATGGGCAGAGCAGCAGCAGGAGCCCAGGGCACAGCGGGGCTCAGGGGGACCCCAAGGAGAGCCAGACCGGGAGGAGCAGCACCATCACTGTCCCGGTGTTTGCAGATCCCGTCGGGAATTCACTTCTCTCACAGAGACACCCCAAAGAGGATGTTTGGACACGCACAGACCCCTTCTCCCAGCAGGCTGCACCCCAAAGCCTGGCAGTCTGCTCCCGCTGCCTGGGAGCCACCCTGCATCCCCATCCTGGGATTCTCCTTCTGGCTGGGAATGTGGGATTCCTCACCCCGAGCCCTTCCAGGGCCCTGCTCTGCGTTCGCCCATCTCCCACCCCACCCCGGAGTTCTTTTCCCCTCTTCCCCCCAACGCTCTGGAGCTGGTTTAATCAGCTCTGAGTTTTCATTTCATGCCTTTCTCTCTCTCCTTTTTTGAGGGGGCAGTGAAATTTATACAATATTTAAGCAGCATAGTGGAGTCCTGGAAGATATTATTAATGTAAAAGGGACAGGCTGGAAATGCACTTGAACCTGGTTACAATTAGAGGGTGATTTTTCTAAAGGTCAATGAATTCAGATAATATCCACAGGGGGGAAAAGAAATTTAATACCTTTTTAGTGAATTAATTAATTATAATATTATATCAGCTTGGGGTTCTTTTCCAGAATGATTAAGGGAACGATCTGTCTTCGGAGAGGCTGGGGGAAGTCAGCGAGCGAAGGGGAGACTGACAGAGGGAAGGGAGAGAGGGGGAGACTTTAATGGGAGAATAATGGAGCCTTTTCTTGCCTTTAAAAACTTACTGTATTTCCAGGCCACACGATCCCTGCCTGCAGGGTGCAGACCCTTCCCTTCCAAAGCCTTTCTGGAGGGATTATTCTGATTTTCACCTTTCCAAAGCGCTTCTGGACTCTTCAGCATCTCCATGGCCGGACGTGGTGCCAACCTCTGTGGGCAGCTCCATCCCTGGTGCCACCAGCAGCGTGCCCAGGGCTGCCACAGGGGGTTGTGGCCAGCTGGGAGGACACAGAGTCCCCAGGAGCCACCAAAAGCCGTGGCCTTGGCTTTGCTCCAGCCCGGGGAGCCCTGAGGCCCCAGCCCTGAGCGCTGTTGGTTTATCTGCAGCCCAAGCCAAGGCTGGAATTTACACTCCCTGCTAATCCAGCCAGCCCCAGAAATTAATTACGGCCTTGTACATTAAAAATTAACATAACCTTTCTGGATATATGTTCTTATGGTGCAGGAGTGGGCCGGAGTCCCTCGGCTGCCTGTAATTGGAGCTGCTTTGCTTCTAATTCTTTCCCCCCCGCCCTGTTTTGCAGAGATGTGGACATTTGAACTCATTAATCACGAGCCTGGTAGCTGGTAAAGTTTAAGGGGTTTGTAATTGCCTCTGCTGCTGGCAGAGTTTGCAGGGAAGGGGGAGATCATGGGGGGTCTCCTCTCTCCTTCCTTGGGGGGGTTTAAAGCAGCACCCATGGGCTGGGCCCCCCAAAACTCACCAGGGAGGTTCTCAGGGCTTGGCTGGAGCAGAGATGGGAAAGGTTTTTGCAGGAGTTTCTCTGCCGTTCCAGGAGCTGCTTTTGCACTAAAAAAAAAGCAAATATTTGTATTTTTTTTGGTGGGAATTACGGCACATCCCCACCCTTCTGCCGAGCTCAGGGCTGCAGGGATCCCAGTCCAGTGAGGGGGATGGACCCAAAGCTGGATGGTTTGGGGGTGCCAGTGCTGCTCTCTAGGGGACTGGGAACATCCAGAGCAGTGTGATGGGATTGGGATTGCCAGGGATGGTTTGTGCCCCCTAAACCAAAGTGTCCTGGGCATGAAGAGCCTCTTCCTGCAGGGGTTTGCTCTCTGCTGCTGCGGCATCATCACAGCCCTGGGCTTCTGTCCCTCTGGGATCCACCTTCCTGATCTCCCTCTGAGGGGTTTTGGGGATTTTCCCCAAAAAATCCAGTGCCCAGCCCTGGGTGATGCTGCTGGGTCATGGAATGGTTGGATTGTTTGGGTTTGAAGGAACCTCGCACCTTCCACAATCCCAGCCTGGCCTTGGGCACTTCCAGGGATGGAGCAGCCTCGTGAAGAAGGGGATTCACAAGGGCTGTGCTCCAAACCCGCACTGCCCCTGCTCTCCCGCTCCTCTCAGAAATGTTCATCCCTCATCCCTCATCCCTCCTCCTTCTCCTCCTCCTCCACTGCTTCCAAGAGGACGGAGAACTTCCCAGGCCTTTGGGCACATCTCTTCCCTCCTTCCCCATCTCTCCTCAAAAACCCCACACCATCTTTTATCAAACCAAGGCTTTCATTCCTCTTTCCTCCCCCTCCAACCCCACCACCTCCCTCCCACCACCTCCACCTCCCTCAGCCAGCCAGCGGCTGCCGGGAGAGAGCCAGCTCCGCTCCCATTGTGCTATCTTTGGGTCCTAAATTAAAATTTATGACATCTTGAAATGAGCAGTGAGGGTAATTTTGCTTCTGAGCGAAGATGCTAATGAGCCCCCTTAATGGCGTGAATAAGGAGTTGACGGGTCGTGTGTCACTTTGCGCAGCCCGTGCTGGTGGTGTAATGGCCGCAGTAAGTGTCTGTAATTATACCCTGTCTCGCTGTATTTTGGCAGCCGTTGTGGGAGAGCAGCGGCTCAGCCGCGGCCGAGGCAGGGGGGAGGGAAAAAGGGAGAATGGGGAAAAAATCCCAGCCCCTCCTGGGTGTTCTCAGTGCTCCCCAAGCTCCTCATCCCCTCCTGTGCCGCTCCAGAGCGGTGGCTGTGCCAGGTTTGGCTCCAGGTGTGATGGTTGTGGCTCTTTGAGGATGAGCTGCTCCATCCAGGGCAGAGGAGACAGAGAAAGGGAAAGGGAATAAAACATCTCAGCCCCTCCTGGGCGTTCTCTGTGCTCCCCAGACCTCCTCATCCCTTCCTGTGCCACTCCAGAGTGGTGGCTGTGCCAGGTTTGGCTCCAGGTGTGATGCTTGTGGCTCTTTGAGGATGAGCTGCTCCATCCAGGGCAGTGCAGAGGAAAAAGGGAAAGGGAATAAAAAATCTCAGCCCCTCCTGGGTGTCCTCTGTTCTCCCCAGACCTCCCATCCCCTCCTGTGCCTCTCCAGAGCGGTGCCTTTGCCAGGTTTTGCTCTATAGGATGGGTGATGGTTGAGGATGAGCTGCTCCATCCAGGGCAGAGGAGACAGAGAAAGAAAAGCGGAATAAAAATTCTCAGCCCCTCCTGGGCGTTCTCTGTGCTCCCCAGACCTCCCATCCCCTCCTGTGCCGCTCCAGAGAGGTGGCTGTGCCAGGTTTGGCTCCAGGTGTGATGCTTGTGGCTCTTTGAGGATGAGCTGCTCCATCCAGGGCAGAGGAGACAGAGAAAGGGAAAGAGAATAAAACATCCCAGCCTCTCCTGGGTGTCCTCTGTGCTCCCCAGACCTCCCATCCCCTCCTGTGGCACTGCAGAGCGGTGGCTGTGCCAGGTTTGGCTCCAGCGGGGTGGCTGTGGCTGTTTAGGATGAGCTGCTCCATCCCTCATGTCCTTTCTGCCCCTTAAGGAGCTGATGACCCCACACGTGCCCCTCTGCCCACATCCTCAGCAGGAAACAACAAGAAATGATGGAGTCCAGCGTGGACTGGGAAGTTTCTGGCCTCGAGGAGGTTTGGGAATGAGGTGGTTCGTGGAATGTGGCCCATGGTCCTTGGGCAGATGAAAACCAGTTTGTGAGCAGGACCTCGCTCTGGCTGTGGTGTTGAGTCCCCAAAGTGCACAAACAGAGCTCGGCTGCAAAATGATCCCATAAAACAGCAGCTCCTGAGCAGCTCCTCCTGCTGGGATGGGAAATCTGTCCTCCTGTCCTTACCCCCGGGAAACAGCTCCGTGCCAGGCCAAGGGTCCAGCCTGGAGCCCAATGGAGCATCTCTGGTGGATGGAGCTTCCCGAACTTCCTTGAGGTCAGAAACCTCCCAGACTGTGCTTGAGTTGTTAATTTGTTGTGATTTTTGCTGGGGAAGGGGTGGGATGGTTGGTGAATGTGCCAAAGATGTTTGTGGGATACGGGGATTTGGGATGTGCGTGAGGAGAGGGCTCTAGCTTGGATATTCTCTGGGGCTGCTTGGGGCAACAACCTGGTCCCAAAGCAAGCTAAAAAGCTGAATAAAATGAATTTATACCCGAAATAGGTGGCAAAGAGCTCCCTGAGGGCGCCAGGCTGATTTCCTGACACTGGCTTTGCAGCAGTGTGCTCCTGGATTTACACATGGATCATTTCCTGGGGGTTTTCTGGAGGAGAACACACCAGCAGCTCCTGGAACCACCATGGAATGACTCCCAGGGAATGTGGAGCTTGGGAAGCCTTGTCCCATCCCATGGCACATCCGAAGTCACTCCCTGCAAACAGCCCTGCACCTTCCCCTTGAAAAATCCCGACCTCTGGCTCTGCTCCATCGTCTCCGGGCTGGCAGGGGATGATTTACAAACTGCCGAGGTTCCCTTGGCGTGTTTGTGGAGGGGGGTTTTGCTTTATGTGCCTCCTGAAGCCTCCAGAGCCCTCCACATATTTCTTCCTTTCCTCCTCCTGCCTCAGCCCACGCCATTCCCGACGTGAGGAATTCCTGGGTGATCCCGAGGAGCACGGCCAGGGCCAGGCACAGACCAGGGGAGGCTTTTCCCAGCTGGGGTGATTGTTATTCCCAGCCTCCCTTCTCGCCTCCTCCTTGCTCTGCCTGTGGTTCCCAAGGATTTTTGGGAACTTTTCTTGTCCCACCTTTGTGCCCAGAGCTTGGAGGAGCAGCAGCTTCAGGCACAGCCCCCCCGAGGTGTCCCTTTGGGGACACTGTGATCCAGCTGCTCCGCTCTTTTCCAGGCTGGAACAACACAGATTTGCTGCTGTCACCTTCAGAAGCAGCAGGAACGATTTTAAGGATAAAATCACTTGGATGTACAAAATCCAACATCCCAAAATCAGTGCTGATTTGGGAACCAAGGAAGCTCCCTGGGGATGGCCTTGGCTTGCTGGGAGGTGGAGAAATCCCTGCCAGCCCCATGTGCCAAGCACCAGGGCCCTGCAGCTGCGGCTTCCACAGGTGAGGGATGCTCCACACCCACCTGGAGCATCCCCGGGGACACCAACACCCCCATCCCGGCGGGGAGCCGAGCCCTGCCGTGTCCCCAGCTGCCTGCAGAATCGCTCCAGGTGGCTGACAGGACACACGTGGCAGGTTTTAAAGGACAATATCAATAAAGTCGGGATCGCTGTTCCCAGGCTCGGGAGCCGGCGCTCCCCGCGCCGCCGGGATCGTGACCATTGAAATATTGAAGTACTCGCATATAAACGGCGCTTTCAAGTATTTTTGACAAGGGTACTAATTAAATCTTAATTGACACTGCACTAATTAGCTTCTTAATTACATGGAACCACATAATTAGCAGCACACTCTGTGCTAATTGTTAATTAGGAAAACCAGGCTTCCCCCTTTGCCCCCCCCATCCCTCCCCTCCTGTTGTCGCTTTTAACTAAAGAGGTGCTGGTGGGAGGAGGAGGAGGATGGGGATGGGGAGGAGGAGGATGAAGATGAGGATGGGCATTGGGATGAGGATGGAGATGGAGATGAGGATGGGGATGGGGATTGGGATGAGGATGGAGATGGGGATGAGGATGGGGATGAGGATGGAGATGGGGATGGAGATGGGGATGAGGATGGAGATGGGGATGAGGACGAGGATGGGGATGAGGATGGGTTGTGCTGCCAGCATGTGGCACGGGAAGGGGCTCCAGGTGGGATTTGGGATAGGGATGGGGTGCAGGCACACCTGTGGAGGGGTTGGGAGGGCTCCTTGGGGTTGCTGGTGATGAAATCCATCCCCATTCCAGCTCCTCCAGGATGAGCCCCAAACCCCCTCAGGCTTTCATTTGTTCACTCCTTTGCAGGGGAGAGGGTCAATCCCACCCCCAAATGGGCACATGGGGGTGTCTGGGTGCTCTGACCTGCCTGGGCATCCTGGCTTTGCTCCTGGGGTGGATTTCACCCCTCCATGGACACCGCAGGATTCCAGGATTGTGGATCAGCATGGCTCAGTGCCTGCCACCGTGCTTAACCTCCAAATCTGGATTTTGGGAGAGGAATTACCCAGATCCACCTGTGCCACTGCCATGGGGTAACCAGGGGTGCTCCATCCCAGTCTCTGCTTCCCAAAACCCACAGGGAATGGCAGCCATGGGGTGATGCTCTCTTTTTCCACCTTCTCCACATCCCCAAAATCTGCCCCAGCCTCTCCCTCCCCACCCCAAGCAGCCCACGGTGCCCATCCTCACAGGGAAACAAGCCTGGAGTTTTCCAGGTCTCTCCCTCTCTGTTTTTTCTTAATGTATTTTTTAATAATTTTTTTCTTTCTTTTTAATTGTGCAGTTTTCCAGGAAATTTAAAAAAATAAAAGTGGCCCAACACCTGCTGCAGAGCCCGTCTTTCCCAAGAGCCTGGAGGAACGGGATGTGCAGCTGGGATTGCAGCCCCGTGTTTATGGGGAAAGAGGTGGAGGGGGAAAGAAAATATCTGTATTTTCACCAGGGGGAAAAGGGGAGGGAAAGAAAAGGGGGGAGGAAAAAGGAGAAAAAAAAAAAAAAAAAGAAGAGGTGAGCAAATTGTGCTCATTTGACAAATCTTTCTAATTAGGGGCCAATTATGTCCTCAGATTCCTAATTGGGATTCCGGCAGGTTTTCAGGCTTGTAGGGTAATTACAGGCTCGTAATTCTATTAAGATGGAAATTTGGGAGAAATACCTTATCATAACATTTAGATTTTGCCATCTGTGTTGATGGGGCTGCAGCTCGGGTGGGAAGGGGGTGCTTCACTCCCAGGCTGAGCCTGATCCCGATCCTCATCCTCATCCTGATCCTCGTCCCCATCCTTATCCTGATCCCAATCCTCACGCGATCAAAATCCTTATTCTCATCCCAATCCTGATCCTTATCCTGATCCTCATCTAGATCCTTGTCCCGATCCTCATCCCAATCCTCATCCTGGTCCTTGTCCCAATCCTGATCCTGATCCTCATCCTGATCCTTGTCCCCATCCTTATCCTGATCCCAATCCCTGCCCGATCCTGATCCTTGTCCTGATCCTTGTCCTGATCCTGATCCTTTTCCTCATCCCAATCCCGATCCTCAGCCGGTGCCGTTGGCATCACCACAGGCAGGAGGGGAAAATGGGGATGGGGGATCTGAGCCTGGTGCCGGGTTTGTTGTGGCCCCCTGTGCTGGGACACTGGATTTAGGTGCAGATTCACAGGATTCTGCAGGGTTGGGTGCCCCCAGGTCCATCCCTGCCCCATCCAGAGCCATCAATCCCAACTCCAACCCAAATCCCTGCGGTGCTCCCAACCAGGAATATCCAGCAGCAACCTGGAGGAAGAAACAGCTCCCTCATCCTCCTTGGATTTCTCGTCACCTGTGCTTGTCCCATCCCTGGGATGTGTTGGGACGCTCCTGTCCCCGTTCCCACCACAAGCAACTCTGCAATTTGGAGTTCCTCAAATCCCTAAGGCTCATTTGGATTTTTATTTCTCCCCTTTTGGCTAATGAAACCAGCTGTGGGTAGTTATTTTAATCTGCATTCCTGGGCGGGAATGCAGCTTCTCCTTCTGGATCCGCAAATTTCAAATTAAAAAAAAATAAAAAAAGGGAAAGAATAAATAAAAAAAATAAAAATAAAGAAGCAAAACCCTTCTTTCCATGAAAGTCTGGCTGCCTTTGATGTTTTGTGTGAGGCCTCTTATGGGGATGAGAGTAGGTTTACACGCTGGAAGATAGAGGAATAATACTCCACGGAGATACAGTGCAGCCCTGGCTCTCCTTTGTGCGGCAAATTCCATAGGATTGGCAAAATGTCTGCTGGGAAAATCTGGGAGAGAGTGAATCCCCAGCACAGCTGAGAGGAAAAATCCCAATTGCTTTTTGCAGGGTAATGAAGGGGCTGGGGGTTCAGGATGGGGTGGGAGCAAAGGGTTGGTTTGCTGGGAAAACCTTTGGGTTTTTGGGGCTGGATGTGGCGGATGGGACTTGTCACTTCTACAGCCACCAAAATCCCTCTTGGGAACACAGGAAATTCCCTGATGCACATCCAGAGGTGTCAGATATTCAACCACTGGATTGTTTTATTGGGATGAGGTTGGAAATGGCAGCACTGAGGTTAAAGGAGTGAATCCAGGGCACTTTTGAGGTGACAAATTTCAGCTTTGGGGGGGATCAGGAGTGAAAGAATCACTTGGAGGGGAGGGAGGAGACCAGGATGGGGAAAACTGCTGGGAAAACCTCTGGATTTTTGGGGCTGGATGTGGCAGATGGGACTTGTCACTGCAAGGGGGTCACCAAAATCTCTCATGGGGACACAGGAAATTCCCTGATGCACATCCAGAGGTGTCAGATATTCAACCACTGGATTGTTTTATTGGGATGAGGTTGGAAATGGCAGCGCTGGGGTTAAATGTGTGACTCTGGGACACTTTTGGGGTGACAAATTTCAGCTTTAGGGTGGATCAGGAGCCAGAACATCCCAGAAGCTCAAGAGCATCATTTGGGGGGGAAGAAGGAGACCGGGATGAGGAAAGCCTTGGGGAAAACCCTGCTGGATTTCTCTTTCCAAAGGAGTTCCCCAACTCTTACAGGTGCCAGGAGGAATTTCCCAACTTTTCCAGCATCCCAGACACCCCTTGGCTGCTGAGCAAGGACATTTCTCCCTCCCAGGACCCACCCCTGGGGTCGCCCCAGGAGCAGCCCCCACCTCCTGCCTCTCTGCAATCGCTTTCCTATTAATCCAGCTTTTTATTATTATTATTATTGTTATTATTATTAAACATCTCTCTTCTCCCAAATCATCTCGGAGCCGCAGCGAGGTCCCCGGTAATAGCTCCATAAATTTCAGCCATAAAAAGTAATGGAGGGAGACAAATGAGATAATTAGGAATAAATCTTGGCGAGGTCTCTATTCATCAACATCCCCCAGAACCGGCCAATATTCCAAATCATTAGCAAAGCCCGTAATTAACAAAGAGCCGAGGCTTCCAACGTTAATAAAGCTCGCTCAACTCGAGATTATCAGGTAGCAGCTGACGAATCAGCCCTGCTAATATTATGGCCTTTGTTAAGGATCTTCTTGCTTTTTTTTAAAGCTAAAAACCCCGTGTATTTTTTTTTTTTTAATTTTTTTTTTCCTCCCCCCCCCCCTTCTCTCTTGCTAAATTTTAATTAAATTTTTTTGTAGAGGGCAAGGGAGGGGACAAAGGGATGGAGTTTTTATGTTTTTTTCCCCTTTTATACTCTGGGATGGTGGCAAAAGAAGAACTTGATAGATTTTATTTTATTCTTTTATTCTTTTTTTCCTCCTCCCCCTCCCCGTTTCTCACTACTTTTATTCATTCCTCCACATTCCACTGCAGGGAGTTCTCGAGGCTGGTACCGATTAACAGCCAACTTTCATTTTTTATTTCCCTAAAAACCAAGATTTCTGGAATATTTAAGGTGCCAGCTCAGCTCTGTGAATCTGCCACCCTGTTTGGGCTAAAACCAGAAGGAATCAGCCAAAAACCAAGTGCAGGGATTATTTTCCTGCCATGGATTAGGAATTTTTTGGGGGTTTCTGAGGAGTTTTTCTGTCCCCTGCCCACCTGGACAATGTGGGCACCACAATCTCCTCTTCCATCCTCCCCGAGTGGTGCTGAGTGTCCAGATAATTAAATTTTAATGTATTTAATTAAAAATGAAGCACTTAAAAATAACTTTTAAACGGTTTTAGAGCTTCAAGGCTGCTCAACCCACTTCAAATACCAGGGAACCTCATTCTGGGGGTCAAACTGCCCCCACTTCAGCCCCTTTAAACTCCCATAAAATCATTTATTTGGGTTTTTAAAAGCTAAAAACTGCTTCAAATCAAGCTGGGTGAAATCTATGTTCATTCCAGGGGTGTCTCCAGAGGAGCTGCAGCCGCTCTCTGGAATGAAAACGTGACCCTCGTGTCTTCATTTCCCTCGATTCTTTCCCTTTGATTTTTCTTTGATTTTTCTTTTATTTTTCCCTTGATTTTTCCTTGATTTTTCCCTTGATTTTTCCTTTATTTCCCCCTTGATTTTCCCTTGATTTTCCCTTGATTTTGCCTTGATTTTCCACTTGAATTTTCCTTGATTTCCCCTTGGTTTTCCCTTTGATATTCCCTTTGATTTTCCTTTGATTTTTCCTTGATTTTCCCTTTGATTTTTCCTTGATTTTTCATTTATTTCCCCCTTGATTTTTCCTTTATTTCCCCCTTGATTTTCCCTTGATTTTCCCTTGATCTTTCACTTGAATTTTCCTTGATTTCCCCTTGGTTGTCCCCTTGGTTTTCCCCTTGATATTTCCTTTGATTTTTCCTTGATTTTCCCTTTGATTTTCCCTTGATTTTCCCTTGATATTTCCTTTTATTTCCCCCTTGATTTTCCCTTGATTTCCCCTTGATATTCCCTTTGATTTTCCCTTGATTTTCCCTTGATTTTCCCTTGCTTTTCCCTTGCTTTCCCCCTTGATTTTCTCGTTGATTTTTAATTAATTTTTCCCCTTGATTTGTCCTTGATTTTCTCCTTGATTTTTTTCCCCCTTTATTTTTCATTTTCCCCTTAATTTTTTCTCGGATTTCCTTTTTTTCCCTTCCCCTCCTTGATTTTTCCAAGGATCTTTTCTGTCCCAGTCCGAGCGCTCTGGGCGGACTGGGCGGACTGGTGGCGGCTTCACTAGAGGGCAGCATCCTGCCTGGAATAAACCTGCCTGGAATCCCGGGAATTTGGGATCTGCCAGGTGGGAGCATCCCAAGGACTTCGCACCTCGGAGGGTGACAGTGTTGGAAGCTGAGATCCATGAATTCACGAGTTTGGGATTTGGGGGATATTTGGGGAACGGCTCCTGCGGGAGCCGCTTATTCCCCAAAAATCCCAAATCCCCAGAAATCCCAAATCGCTTATTCTGGATGGGTTTTGGGAGCAGCTCCTCTTCCTGGCTGGCACAGGGAAGGTTTGGGAAGCTCCAAGAGGGATAAAAGTGGAAAAGCACAGCCGGAAAATCTGTGGAATTCCCGAGAATTCCCTCAAAATCCTCAGCAAAACCCCAAATCCGGGGCGGAGCGGGAGCACCAAGGTGGGAAAAGCGCGTCCCAAAGCGCCGGGTTTGGGATGGGGACAGGAATTCCCTAAGGACAATTTCTGGGGTGTGATGTGGGATTGATGGGATCGGGGGATGAGGCTCCCTAAAGAACCTGGAATTAAAATCTTTCCTTGGATTTCACCGGGTGGGGCACGGGTCGGTGGGAATGGGATGGGAATGGGATTGGAATGGGATTGGAATGGGATGGGAATGGAATGGGAATGGGGTGGGAATGGGATTGGAATGGGATGGGAATGGGGTGGGAATGGGATTGGAATGGGATTGGAATGGGATGGGATGGGAATGGGATGGCAATGGGGTGGGAACGGGAATGGGAATGGGATTGGAATGGAATGGGATGGGAATGGGGTGGGAATGGGATTGGAATGGGATTGGAATGGGATTGGAATGGGATGGGATGGGAATGGGAATGGCAATGGGATGGGAATGGGATGGCAATGGGGTGGGAATGGGAATGGGATGGGAATGGGGTGGGAATGGGAATGGGATGGGAATGGGATGGGAATGGGATGGCAATGGGATGGCAATGGGAATGGGAATGGGATGGGAATGGGAATGGGAATGGGATGGGAATGGGATGGCAATGGGAATGGGAATGGGATGGGAATGGGATGGCAATGGGGTGGGAATGGGATTGGAATGGGATTGGAATGGGATGGGATGGGAATGGGGTGGGATTGGAATGGGATGGGATGGGAATGGGATGGGAATGGGATGGGAATGGGATTGGAATGGGATGGGATGGGAATGGGATGGGAATGGGATTGGAATGGGATGGGATGGGAATGGGATGGGATGGGAATGGGATGGGAATGGGATGGGAGCTGCCAGGATGCCTCCAGCAAATCCCAAATGGCAGCTCCAGGATTGCCCAGCCTGGAATGGGACGGGAGGTTCGGCTTTCCATGGAAATTCCATGGAAATTTCCAGGCATTTCAGAGCTGAGGGAAACCCACCCATCCACAAGGAAAGGGATCCCAGAGAGGATGGAGCCGAAGGAAACAGGGAATGCAGAGAGCCAGGGTGGGGAAAGAGGGAGTTGTACAAAATAAAAATAAAAATAAAAATAAAAATAAAAATAAAAATAAAAATAAAAATAAAAATAAAAATAAAAACAAATATATAAATAGATATAGATATAAATAGAAATATTTAACTATATAACTATATAACTATATAACTATAACTATAACTATAACTATAAATATAAATATAAATATAAATATAAATATAAATATAAATACGAATAAAAATAAAAATAATATATTAACATCCCAAACAAGATAGATATAAATAATATATAAAATAATATAATTAATATATCTAATATAGATAGTTTATATTATATATAATATATATGCATATTAGATACAGAATAGATATCACATCTAAAAAGATATTCTATATAATATATATTATATCATAGATATAATATAGAAAATATATATAATATATAATACGTGTCATAGATATAATAGCAATGGAGTGAGAATAAAATAAAATAAAATAAAAATAGAAATGAAATGAAATGAAATGAAATTAAGTAAAATAAAATAAAATAAAATAAAATAAAATAAAATAAAATAAAATAAAACAAAATAAAATAAAATAAAACAAAATAAAGTAAAATAAAAACAGAAATGAAATTAAATGAAATAAAATAAAATTAAATTAAATTAAATTAAATTAAACAAAATAAAATAAAATAAAATAAAATAAAAACAGAAATGAAATGAAATGAAATGATATATATAAATATAAATATATGAAAATATATATTTAAACGATATAAAATGTATATATACATAAATATATAAATGCATACATATGCATATAAATATAGATATAAAATAGCTATATATATTTGTGTACACATAAAGATATCAATTAAAAAATAGAATATGTATATATATGTATGTGTGTATGCATATAAAATATCACTGGATGAGCATAGAAAAATTCATATTTATGCAAAATATATATATATGAGACAATCTATGTATAAATGTAAATATGTATTTAATTGTTAATATATGTTGGATTTAATATTATATTTTTACATAAGTCTATAATATATACATATGTATAATATGTATAATGTATACATAATACTTATTTTTATTATAATTCTTTTCTTATTTATTTCTATAGATTTTGATAGAATATATTTTAGAGAACAAATTTTAATATCACGTCCAATATAAGATATTTTACCATAATATTTAAATATAATATTTTGATATAACGTTCTAATATCAGAGTTTAATATATTTTAATGCAATATTTTAATATAATATTTAATGCAATGTTTTAATATAATATTTAATATAATATTTTAATATAGTATTTAAATATTATATTGTTTTAAAATATATATTATATATTATATATTATATATTATATATTATATATTATATATTATATATTATATTTATATATTATATTTTATATATTATATATTATGTATTAGATGTTATATATTATCTATTATATATTATCTATTATATATTATATATTATATATTATATATATAATATTATATATTTTATATTATATATTATATATTTTATATTTTATATTGTATATTATATAGTATATATTATATATTTTATATTGTATATTAATATTAATATTTGCAATATAATTATTTTAAATATATTTAAATATAATATTTATATTTATATATTATAATTTATATATTATAATATAATATTAAAATAATATTTAAATATAATATTTTTTAAAATAGAATATATCTATTTTTAATATATTTTTTTTCCACCCCATAACTCAGTTTAACCTGCGTAGGGCTAAAACCAGAACCAAATTTTCCTCCTCCCAAAACATTCCCCTTAATTCCCTTCAAATCCAGCTCCCAGATATTCCCAAATCCCAACCCCTCTCCAACTTCCCAAGGAAAACAACACGGCAGGAAATCACTATTTGGGTTTGGGAGGCTCCTCTTCCTGAGGGGCTGCCTGGAAAAAGCTCTGGAAAAGTTGGAAAAAGCTCTGGAAAAGCTGGAAAAAGCTGGGATGAGGGGATGCTCCAAAGCCACTCGGCTGAAGGATTTTCCAGCAGGGAAAGAAATTCCTTAATAAATCAAAAAATCTCTAAATGAATCAGGAAATTCCTTAACAAGAAATGCTTTAATAAAGAAGAAATTCCTTTATAACTCAAGAAAATTCTTAATAAATTAAGGAATTCCTTAATGAAGCAAGAAATTCTTTAAGAAATTAAGAAATTCCTTAATAAACAAGAAATTCTTTAATATAATAATGAATGTCTTCATAGAACAAGAAATCCCTTAATGAATCAAAAATTCCTTAATAAATCAAAGAATTCTTTAATAAACAAGAAATGCTTTAATAAACAAGAAAGTCCTTTATAACTCAAGAAATTCCGTAATAAATCACGGAATTTCTTCACAGAACAAAAAATTGCTTAATAAATCAAGAAATTCCTTAATAAATAAGAAATTCCTTAATAAAATAATGAATGTCTTAATAGAACAAGGAATTCCTTAATAAATCAAGAAATTCCTTAATAAATCAAGGGATTCCTTAATAAATCAAGGGATTCCTTAATAAATCAAGGTATTCCTTAATAAATCAAGGGATTCCTTATTAAATCAAGAAATTCCTTAATAAATCAAGGGATTCCTTAATAAATCAAGGAATTCCTTAATAAATCAAGAAATTCCTTAATAAATCAAGGGATTCCTTAATAAATCAAGGAATTCCTTAATAAATCAAGGGATTCCTTAATAAATCAAGGAATTCCTTAATAAATCAAGGGATTCCTTAATAAATCAAGGGATTCCTTAATAAATCAAGGGATTCCTTAATAAATCAAGAAATTCCTTAATAAATCAAGGGATTCCTTAATAAATCAAGGGATTCCTTAATAAATCAAGAAATTCCTTAATAAATCAAGGGATTCCTTAATAAATCAAGGGATTCCTTAATAAATCAAGGAATTCCTTAATAAATCAAGGGATTCCTTAATAAATCAAGGGATTCCTTAATAAATCAAGAAATTCCTTAATAAATCAAGGGATTCCTTAATAAATCAAGGAATTCTTTAATAAACACAGAACTGGAATCCATCGATTTTCTCGGTGATGATTCCCAGTCCAGGCAGGACCCAGTGCCCGGAACTGGGAGCCCAGTGGGTGTAACTGGTGCTGCTGGGCCAGGAGCTGGAATTCCCAAGTCAGGAATTCCCTGGGCAGCCGGATCGCACTCCGAGCCCTCCACTAATTCCTGGAATTCCTCTTTGTCCCTCCTGTTTTCCTGACCTCTGGAAAACTCCCTTGAATTCCCCACCTGGTCCCCGCTGGCACCGAGCTCCAGGATATTCCTGGATGATGGGAATCCCCACCGGAGCAGGATGGGATCCGTGGGTCCCTCCAGATCTCCCACACCTGGGTTCCGACCTCCCTTTGGCATCAAACCCAGTGGGATCCCTGGATTTTTGTGCTTGGGAATAATCACACACCCATTTCTCCATGGATCCAGCTGTTCTGCACATCCCGATTTTCCCATTGTGTCCCTTGGGATTGCAGACCCCTCTCCAAGCTGACGGTGAGTGAAGCTGAGACTTCTCCCAGGAACCAGGAGAGGGTTAATGGGAACATTCCCGAATTTTCCTCCTCCAACTTGGTAGCAAAGCCCAACGTGGGGATCTCTGCTCTGGTTTGGGTCGCAGCCTCCGGGCTCGGTGCCTTTTGGCAGCCCAGCCTCTGGAATCTGCCAGATTCCAGACAGCTCCTGCACCCCCTCCCCTCGAAACTTGGGAATTTTGGGGAATCTCTGCCCTTCCCCTCGAAACTTGGGAATTTTGGGGAATCTCTGCCCTTCCCCTCAAAACTCGGGAATTTTGGGGGATTTCTGCTCCAGGGCCATCCCACCCTGCTCCCCTCAGCCAAATCCTGCCAAGCTCCCGGCACACGGAGCCAAGGGGCAGCACACCCGAGTTGGGGACAGCTCCTAAAGTTTCACCCCAAAGCCACAACAAACACATCCAGCAAACCCTTCCCATCCTGGTGTTTGTCCCAGTTTTTGGGGATGAACCTCAGACCCAGCCTGGGGGCTGGTGCCAGCACAGGCGCTGGATTTTTCATTCAGAGGATGCTCACGCTTCTGGCAGGTTCAGGATTAAAGGAATCGGCTCCGGCCAGAGACTGTGGGACATCAGGGAGTGGGAAAAAGTGATGCTGCCGGGCCTCTGGCCTGGAGCTGGCTTTTGGGGAAGGGTGAAAGCGAGGAGAGGAGCTGGTGGACCCGAAATGTTAATTCCTTCCAGCTGTTGTCAGTCTGGCAGGTTCTCAAAGGAAGTTTAATAGACTGCAGTCGTCTCCCGTCCCCCATCCTGCCAGAACCTGGGATTACATGAGCTGCTCTGCCTTCCAAAAACCGGGTTTATTTTATTTTAGGGTTTTTTTTTTTTCCCCTTTGGCTCTGGGGGTGTTTTCTTTTACGTGTGAGTGTGTGCGCACGCACGTGTGCGAGGGCTCGCTGCCGGCCCCCAGCTGAACCTGCCCCTTGGCTTGCAGGGAATTGCAAGGGAATTTCGGGGTGGTACAGAGCAGGAGTGGGAGTTGTGTTGGCATGAGGAGGAGGAGGAGGAGGATGAAGAGGAGGAGGAGGAGGATGAAGAGGAGGAGGAGGAGGAAAAGGCTCCGTGGGCCTCCTTGCTGGAGCGCTCCCCAGTCCGCCGTGTGAACTGGGAGGAAACAGGATGGAGAAAGTATTTGGAGTGGAAAATAAAAAATCCTCTCCCGTTTTATTGATCGTGATTGAGGACAGAAATAGCCCAGGCTGCTGACAGCCCTCCCCACCAAAGGAGCAGCCAAATGTGGGGCTCATCCCGAGCTGCTCCATCCATGGAAAAATGGGGTGTCCGGAGAGATCAGGGCAGTGGGGATGAGCCAGCTCCAGATCCCAGGGGTTTCACACCTGCCTGCAGAACTTCCAAGCCTCCCGTTGTCCCTCTGTCCCCCTGGCTGCACCCACAACAGGCTCAGCAGCCCCTGGAATCCATCAGCAATTAAACAATGAGTTCCCATCATTAAGACCTCCAATGCCCCAGGAATAATCAATCCCCAGCAGGGATTGTAGGAAAAGGAAACCCCCATGGCCAGGGTCAGGCACTGCCCACCCCAGGGAGCGCTGGGGGGGATCCTGCACCAAAATCCCAGCAATGCTGATTTAGGTGACCGGAATTTTAATGGATTTTAGCCAATTTCACAGAATTGTTTCATTTAAAACATCAAACTTGGGGCCAGCCAGGCTGGGGAAGGAGGGCAAGGAAGCCCAAGGTGCCCAGGAAAAGCCAGCAGGGTCAGTACTGGAGTGGGCATGGTGCTCCAACTCTGAGAAAACCATAAAAACCGAGTGCTGGCAGGAGAGTAATTAGTTAAAACCAAGCACATCTGTTGTTAATTAATTCCCAGGCAGGGGGGTTTAACTCTTGCCTTGCCCAGTGTTTTGCAACCGGGATGGCCAGTGCCAACTTGAATCCAGAGGAAGGGTTTAATTCGGCTTCCAAAGCCCTTGCAGGGACTTGAGTTCACTCTGGTTTGTCATTCCCTGCTCTGATCCATCAATCCCAGAACCAGCCCTGGGATTTCCAGCAGCTCCTGGGGCATGAGCAGAGCAGCCAGCACTGCTCAGGGCAGGGAACGTGCCTCAGGTTTGGGGTCAGGACTGAAATAAATCTGCCTTCGCCCCCTTCAGCTTCGAGCCCCGAGGAGCCGCTGCCAAAGGTGGGAACAGCTCTCCGAGGGAGGCTTTGCAGAGGGTAGAGATCTGGGTAGCCCTGAGCTGATTATTGCTCTTTTACTCGTATTTTCTCAAAGGCAGCTGTCACTAAAGTCCATTCACAGGCCTGAACATCACATCCATCGAGGAAAACATGCCAGGATCCCATCCCTGCTCCCCACCTCCTGCTCTGGATGGGGACCTGCTCCCTCGGGAGCAGCATTAAAAGGGCTGGAGGACTGAGGAGCAGCAGCAGGAGGAGGTTTGGGGTGTGTGTGACCCCCAGCCCACCCCAAACTCAACCACACAGGGCCCGGCCAGCCCTCAGGGCCCTCCCGCACCGGGGGAATCTGTTCCCCATTAAGCGACTGCGGCTGGTGGGAGCAGCCCTGCCAGCTCCAAGCTCCCTAATTAGCAGCAGAAGCGAGGCCAGGCCGGGGAAGGCCAGCGCCTCCGGGCCTCCGTGCCAAGGATGCGAAGGGTTTGGAGCAGAGCCTCGGCCGGAGCCTGTGGAAAAGCTCTGACCGACCCTGCGAGTGCCGCATGGGGCCCCGATCCCGTCTGTGCCGGGCTGGGCAGGGATGTGCGTCCCACCCCCGGTCCTCGCCGCTTTAGTGAGGGGTAAAACCCAAAGGCAGCACCCCCAGCCGTCCCTGCGCTGTGTGGGGTGGAGGAAGGCTGCCCGCACCATCCTCGTCCCCTCTGTGCACTTGCACAGTGCCGGGCTCTTGCTCACCACTAAAAATAGGATTCCCGGCTGAGCGGCAGCGCCGGAGGGCAGCGAGCCCAGATCCCGAAGCAGCCCTTGTCGCCGTGACCAACTGACCCATTTGGCCTCGGTTTTTAAGTGTTTTTCCCTCCTCCTTCAGCTCCAGCCCAGGCAGCAGCTGAGCCGGGCCAGCCCAGCCTTTCCAGGGGCAGCGAGACCCCGCTGTGGGGTCGTGCTCCCTGACCCTGGCACGGGTGGGGGTCTCACCCAGGGCTTGGGGGGCTGCAGGAGTGGCCAAAGCCACCCAAATTCCAAGGGCTGCAACCTGACCAGCCCCGGCCCTTCCGCTAGGAATTGGTATAATTAATTTTCTCCTTTGGGAATTTGCTCCTGGGGCTGGTGAAGCAGCCCGGAGCAAGGAACATTGCGGGGGGGGTGGGACAGCGCAGCCAGGGTTTGTCCCAGGGGAGCCGGGGCACTTCAGGACCTCACCTGTTCCCTGGAGCCAAGGACAGAGAGAGCTCTTGCATTTTCCTTCCCAGCACAAGGAGCAAACAGGAGCACCCTGGGGCTTTCACTGACCTGTCCCATGTCCCCAAAGCCAGCTGGGAGCAGGGACAGGGGACACGGAGCCTCAGTCTCCAGGGAGTGCCCCGCACAGCGCGTCCCGGGCCAGCCGCCAGTCAGAAATGAAGAAAGACCTTTATTTACAGTAAAAAGGAACAAAAATAATATCAAATACCGGGACACTTCCCGTCTCCCCAGCCCGTCAGCGGCGTGTCTGCCACCCCAACCCAGCCACCACCTCTGTCCTCGGGATGGTGGCACGGGGCCAGCAACTGCTGGGGGTCATTTGGCACCAGCCGAGCCTGGGACACGCGGAGCTGGGTGACAGCTCGGTGACGGCTCCGGCTGCAGGTAAAGCTTCCTCCCGGGAGGGGGACAGGCTGCGGGTATTGCACTTGGCTACCGAGGGCAGGGGGCCCTGGCAGGACGTGTCCCCCAGCCGGGCTGGAGGCTCCAGCATCTCCCGGTGCCCGGGGGTCACCCAGCCTTGGAGGTGTCCTTGGTGATGTCCCTGGAGGGGGATGCTCTGTGCCACCCCCTGCAGTGCTGCCCGCAGAGCAGTCCTGGGGCATTGGCAGCGGGACGGGGCTGTCCCCAAGGCCCCAGGGTGGCTCTGCAGGACAGGGCTGTCCCCAAGGCCCCAGGGTGGCTCTGCAGGACAGGGCTGTCCCCAAGGCCCTGGAATGGCTCTGCAGGACAGGGCTGTCCCCAAGGCTTTGATTCAGGGTGGCTCTGCAGGACGGGGCTGTCCCCAAGGCTTTGATTCAGGGTGGCTCTGCAGGACAGGGCTGTCCCCAAGGCTCCAGGGTGGCTCTGCAGGACAGGGCTGTCCCCAAAACCCCAGGGTGGCTCTGTAGGACAGGGCTGTCCCCAAGGCCCCAGGGTGGCTCTGCAGGATGGGTGCTCCTGCTCTCGGCTCAGGTGGCAGGAGGCTCCCGCGGTGCCCCGGTGCAGGCAGAGGTAGAGCAGGACAGGACACTGCCAGAGCCCCCGCCGTGCCTGGGTTCACCCTTCCCCGGGCAGGATCCGGCTCCAAGGACGAGGATTCCAGGGGGGGATTCGCTCTCCTCCTCCGTGAGCTTTCCCGAGGGACTGGCCGGAGCCTCGCCCGCTGCGGGGGAGCCTGGGGGGTCCCAGCGCGGGTCCCCCGGCCCAGGGGAGCCCCTCAGGAGGAGAAGCAGAGCCCGCAGCACTCCATGCAGATCTCCAGGCAGTCGGCGGACTCGCAGCACGCGTCGATGATGCCGCAGTCCATGTCGCAGGGCAGGTCGCAGTCCGCGCACTCGCCCGAGTTGCAGCAGCAGCAGCAGATGCAGGAGTCCTCGGAGGTGCAGGAGCCGCAGGTGGCACAGTCCAGCACGATGTTGCAGAGGGTCAGGAACTCGCAGAAGAGGCAGGAGAGGATGCAGTGGACGCAGCAGTCTGGGGAGGAACGCGCGGGTGAGACAGCGCCCGGCACGGGGGATGCTGGGGGAGCAGCACAAGGTGGAAATCCTCCCCCGGGAATCCACAGAAGGGAGGGGAAAAGGGATCAGGAGGCAGCCACTGCCCCGGAGATCTCCCTTAACACTCAGCCCTCAAGAGAGACCAATTTTGGAGGATGGGAGATGGCCCCGCTCAGCCAGAGGATGCCAGGAGGGTCCGGGGGTCCCACTGGGCTCGGGGGATGCCACCCAAGGGATCCCAAGGGATGAGGGGCCCGAGGAGAATGACTGGAAAGAGACCCCCAGGGGACAGGCAGTACCTTCCTGCGCCTCAATGGGGATGTGGGAAGAGGGTGACTTGGAGCTGCCCTTGCTCTTCTTGCTGCTCTGGCTGTTGATAGAGTGGTGTGACTGCAGCTTTCGGTGAGGTTTCTGCACGCTGGGCACGGCCCGGCAGGTCCCGTTCCCCGTCTCCCCGTTGGCACTGGCCGGGTCCGGCCCCCGCCCGGCGCCGTTGGGCAGCAGGAGGGTGCAGGGCCCGGGGGGCTGCGGGGGTGGCCGCACCTGGGGCTGGCCTGGAGGAGAGAGCAGCGTGTTACCCCCCTTGCCCTCTCCGCCGGGAGAAAGGCGTGCCCAGACCCTGGAGAAAAACGGGAATTCGGTCCCCAGCTGGACATGGGGTGGCCAGGAGGTGATGCTGATGGATCGAGAGGATGGAGATGGAACAGGAGATGTGGAAAAAGTGGCTGGAGGGAAGGAGGCAAAGGCTCCAGAGAGTGGAAGGCATGAAATGAAGATTTGTTATGAAGGATGTGCTGAAACTCATCAGAGGACCTGAAGGAAGAGGCAGGAGGGATGAAGCCACCAAGACTGCCGGACAGAGCTCCTGGATGTCCCCACTGCCCTCTGTAAAGTCAGAGATGAGGCACCACTGCAGAGCCAGCCTGCTCCTCTCCCCAGCCCTGCAGGAACCGGCCACTTCCTTGAGGTCTCCCCAACCTCTGGCTGAACTTCTCTGCAGGAGGAGGAAAATAACTCAGTGCTGTGTCTGTCCCTCCAGCCTCTCCCACTGCAGCCCCATGTCCTGCCAGGACACTGCCAGAGCCAGAGGGGTGGCTCAGCCCCTTGCCCGGTGTCCGTGGTGCTCTGGGAGAGGGCTGGGAACCAGCACAAGGAACGGGGCTCCAGCACCCATCATCCTCCTCAGGAATGCCACAAATAAAATCAAATCTTTGGCCAAACTTTGATTTTCCTCTCCCATGGCAGTAAACAAGGGATGATTCAGGAGAGAGGCTCGAGGGCAAAGGCACCTCTTGGCACCAGGGAACAGGAGCTGCTTTCTGTGCAGGGCATGGGGGAACACAGGGGTGGAGCAGGCACAGGCGGTCCCTGTCCTGCATCCACGAAAATAAAACAGATGGAAGGTGAAAATAAAATACGTGAAAGACACGAGTGGATGGTCCCAGTGCTTGGTTTTACCAAGCCCAGGCTCGGGCTGCTCAGAAAGGTTAAACTGGGAGCTTGGTCCTTGAAACCCACTGGGAAGGGAACTTAAAATAACCAGAGCTGAGCGGGAAGAGTGGGCTGGATGATAGGAGACTGGGGAGACAGAAAACAGGTCTTGGATAAAACAGGAATTGTCTCCTCTCCCTAAAAACCGCATGGAGTGTTCAATTCCTGTGTACCCTTGTGCAGTGCCCTCTCCTGCCTCGTGTGTGCACAGAGATGGCTCCGAGGATGACCACGGTGCCCAGGGCTGTGACGGGAAGGGGCTGAGCCCGCAGGGAGCCGGGCAGGGGCTGAGTTCAGAGGGAGCCAGCAGCAGCTCAGCAGCCTCAGACGGCAGCTGGATTCTCTGGGATTGCAGCAGGATGCACTTGGCGCTCCCCATTTCGCTGCATTCCTCAGATTAAACTGTTTGTAAATCAAAATCACGCTCTGGCTCCGGCGAGGGGGAGACAAAGGCAGCCAGGAATCCCCCCCCTCAAAGTTAGGGAAAATAGATTCCATTTTCTTAGGACAGCCTTTAAAACATGGGGCCAAAGCTCTTCTCAAAGAGGCACCTCCAGCTCCCCAGTAATGTGGGAGTCTGGGCAGGAGTGGGGAGACCAGCCCTTGAAAACCAGGATTTTGGGGAAAATTGCCTGTCTCCAGCTCTTCAATACCCCAAAACCTCCTGGATGTTCGCTTTGGGTTTGGATCCCCCCACCCTATCCCAGGGCAGCATCACCGGGGTCCCCCTGCTGGGACCCTCCCTGAGCCACTGCCAGGGCTTGGAATGTTGTGGCCGCCCGCATCTGCTGCTGCTCCTGCCTGAAACTCAACACACAGACTCCCAAAGCCACAATCCCAGTGTTCCAAAATGCTGGAAAACTGGATTCGAGCAGCAGTGCTGAGTGGAGCGGGCCAGTCCTGGTATTGGTGGGCAAGGAAGTGACCTTGCACCCCACAGCCCCTTCTGCCCGGTCCCTCCCGAGCCAGACTGGCACGGCAATGCCACCATCCCATGGGAGAGCCTAAATGTGGTCCCCAGGTCCTTCCAAAAGGGGAATAACCCCAAAAAACCAATGGTGAACCCCGCAAGAGCAGTGCAGTGAGGAGCGGGGGACACCAGAGGTGACGCTGCTCATTTCCCGGCGAGGAGAGGGGAAGGTCCCTTCACCCAGCAGCAAGAGGAGAGTGCCCAAATCCCTGCCAGCCCGGGGCCCGTGGGGGGCGGCCGGGGGGCTGGGCTGGGCTGGGGAGGGTCCGTGCAGCGGCTGCGGTGTGACTCAGGCGTGCAGAATGTCTGTGGGCAGCCGGCCCAGCTCCCAGATGCTGTGCGAGGGCTCCGCCACAGGAAACGTGCGCTCTCCCCGCCGCAGCGCCCGCATTTCGCCTCCCTCTCCCCTCCCCTGCCCGCTCTCCGCAGGGGCAGCCCCGTTCCCAGCCGCCCTCATCCCTTTACGCCCCTCGGAAGGGGAAGCTGCGGGTCCGCATCCAGCAGAAAGGGAATGGCAGCCCGGGAGCGAAACCCTGGGATCCGGGCTGGCGGCCAGGCAGGGATGGACGGCTCCAGGAGAGCCTCCCACATCTGCCGGCTCCGCTCTCCCAGCCCTGCACCGGGGGACGGAGCGGGGGCACCTCGGCCGCAGCCTGCCCGCCCCAGCCCGGCCTTCTCACGGCGGGGACACCGGCAGCGGATTTGGGGAGGCGCTGCCGGGCCCCGCCACCGCCTGCAGCAGAAACAGCTCAGAGGGGACAGCCCGGCTCGGCCTCAGCCCTGGCCTGCACTCGGCAAGGGGAGAACTGTCCCAGCTCCAGCGAGCGGCTGCTGCAGCCCTATCCCGGGGCTGTGACATGGGGACATCCCGGGGCTGTGCCATGGGGACATCCCGGGGCTGTGACACCGGGACATCCCGGGGCTGTGCCATGGGGACATCCCGGGGCTGTGACACCGGGACATCCCGGGGCTGTGCCATGGGGACATCCCGGGGCTGTGACACCGGGACATCCCGGGGCTGTGCCATGGGGACATCCCGGGGCTGTGCCATGGGGACATCCCGGGACTGTGCCATGGGGACATCCCGGGACTGTGCCATGGGGACATCCCGGGGCAGTGCCCACGGAAATACCTCACGGCTGTGCCCACAAAAACGTTCTTTGTGGGTGTCCTCTCTCCTACTTCCAGGGGTTCTGGGGGATGCTCCATCCAGCCCCTTTCCCGAGCAGGCTCATCCCTTTCCCAGGGGACCCCAACCCTTCCCAAGGCAGCTCCAGCTGCCCCCGCTCCTCCTCCGAGGGCACCGGGAGCCACCTCGGGTGCCGCCCTTCACTTTCGCCTCTGCGGGTGACTCAAGCTGGGTTCGAGCTCTGATGTGGGGAGGAACAAAGCGAGGAGGAGCCGGGTTCCCACCTCTGCCCGGCTTTTTGATGAGTCCCGCCGCAGCTGAGGCGGCGGCAGCAGCGCAGGGAGAGGGTCCGGCCGTGTCCGAGCTGGCACCGAGGGAAACACTCACATGTCACAGCTTCGGGAGCGCCGCAGAGCTCGGCCCGGGGGCCTTTCCTCAGCACCGCTGGGGATTTGTCACCTCCCAGGGGTTTCTCCTTCTTCGGCACCGCGGGGCGGGCGGGCGGCCGGGGCTCCACCGGGGGCAGCGCTGGGATCGGCCTCGGGACAGGGAGCGAGGGCTCAGCCACCTCTGCAAGAGAAACGGGGTTAGAGCTGAGCTCCCCGGGGTCAGCCAAGCTCCCAGGCCGGCCCCGGCACTGTCCCTGGCACCGGGCAGGGTGTCGGGGCTCTGATTCCCGTCCCCATCGCACACAGAGCGGGGCAAGAGCTGGAGCACCGCGGGGGCTGCATCACTGGGCAGCTGCTCACCCCGCTGCAGCGCCATCCCGAAAAGCCTCCCAAACTCTCACATTCCTTCTCCAAAAAGCCACGGGATCTGGTTACACTCAGCAGCTCAAGCTGGATTTTTCATCCCGCTTCCCATGAAAGGGCCACTGTCTTCCCTGCGGGAGCTGGCTGCCACCTTCCCTCATCCTCCTGCGCTCTGGAGCAGCAGGAACCCCTGCAGGACCCCTCGATGGGACGGGAAAAGCCTGAAAGGAGCCGAGTTATTCTCCACGGGAGAAATCCCGGTACCGAACACCCCCCCGCAGAAAGCCGGGAGAAGGCAGGACCACCTCCAGCGCTGCTGGGGGCTGGCGGCTCCATCCCACGGGGAATTTGGGGTGCTCGAGGTGGGGCTCGGTGCGATTCCACGCTGCCCCAGCCCCCTCCCCGCCACCCCAGCCCTCTGCCCAGCCCTCGGAATAGCAACGTCTTGCACAACAGGGGCTGGAGCGCACTTTATATAAAACTAAATTATAGGCTGGGCAGAGGGAGGGAGAGCAGAGCCATAATTGCCCTGGCTGTAACAGGAGTCCTGCAGGGAGGGGAGGGGAAGGGGGAAAGAGACCTGGGACACTTCATTATCCTCGATAAAACCAGGCTCCCGCACACCAGAGCCCAGCAGGAAGGAGGGCAATTACGGATAACTAAAAGGAGCCTAAGGAGGGAAGTTGGGGGGTTCCAGCTGCGCCCCGGGATCAGTGGGAGCCTGGAAATGCAGCAGAGGGGCTGCAGCCGGTCTGGAGAAGCTCTCCAGGGGTCTCCCAGCTCCACAAGACCTTCCAAAGTCATCCATGTGCCTCAGTTTCCCCTCTGCCCTCCCCAGGGGGCAGATCCAGCCCGGGGTGCTGGAGCTCCTGAGATTTTGTGGGAAGAAAAATTCACCCCAGCACAGAGCCCTGCTCACAGCTCTCATGGGTGAGGAGATTTTGGGGCTCAACCAGGGGAAATCCAGCAGCTCCAGCTGAATTTTGCACACCAGCATTGGCTCCAAATCCCAATGGAGCGTGAGTGTGCAAGCCCCAGATGGGAGAAAAGCCATTCCCATGGCTCTGGAAAGCCTGGAGCAAAATGGAGAGGGGAGGAGAGCAGGCTGTCATCTCCCCGTGGGTGTGGGGGTGAATAACATCCACACATTGCTGCATCCACAGCCTCTGTCATGTCCCAACCTGGACTGGCCCAAGCCAGCCCTGATCCAAAGCCAAACGTGAAATCCTGAGGGATGAGGAGCTCTGAGTGGAGCCAGAGGTGTCCAGGGCCCGGCACAGAGGGTGAAGCTCCCACAGAGTCCCTGGGAAGGAACAGGAGTTCTGGTTTCTGCTGTGAGATGCCCAGAGCATGTTCAGGGCTTAAAACCCCCCAGGAATGCTCAGAACAGCCACATCATCACCAGCTCCCCTTCCCTGCAGGTCAGAGATTGGGAAAGAGAGCTGGAAAATCGGGTGCAGCAGCAGGAGAAGGGCTGGCACAGGGAGAGCTCCAGCAGATCCCTGTCCCTGCCACTCTGTGCTGCCTCCAGAGCATCCCTTGCCCGCTCTGTGCCCTTTCCTGGGGATGAGACCAGTCTGGAGCTCTGTGGGACAGCAGCAGCCCCGGCTGGATGGATCCATAGGGATATCCAGGGTGCTGCTCTGGCTGGGATGGAGCCCAGGCTCGTTCCTGCCGTGTCCACACTTGTAATTACCCTGCACAAGGGCTCACACACAACCACAGCCACGCAGCGAGGAAGGTGGCAATTAAATTAACTCCCCCGGGAACAAGCTGGCCAGGAGAGGGACAGAAATAGGCAGGAATGAAGTTTGGGTAAGTTGATCCTTCCCAGCCTCACATCCCAGCTGCTGCAGGGCCACGGGGAACGTGGGGATGGTGCTGACCCCCAGCTCCCCCTGGGAATGGGGTGGGAAAGGCTCTGCCTGCCCAGGGGTCACAGCCTGACCCCTGAAACTGGACACGAGTGGGCTCAGCACAGACCCCACAGGCTCCTGCCCAAAGCCCCCTGCCCCTCAAGATCCACAGGGAATGCAGAGGGAATGTCCTGGGAATGCAGAGGGAATGTCCTGGGAATGCAGAGGGAATGTCCTGGGAAGTGCAGAGGGAATGTCCTGGGAATGCAGAGGGAATGTCCTGGGAATGCAGAGGGAATGTCCTGGGAATGCAGAGGGAATGCTCAGGGAATGCAGAGGGAATGCCCTGGGAATGCAGAGGGAATGTCCTGGGAATGCAGAGGGAATGTCCTGGGAATGCTCAGGGAATGTCCTGGGAATGCTCAGGGAATGTCCTGGGAAGTGCAGAGGGAATGCCCTGGGAATGCTCAGGGAATGTCCTGGGAAGTGCAGAGGGAATGCTCAGGGAATGCAGAGGGAATGTCCTGGGAATGCTCAGGGAATGTCCTGGGAAGTGCAGAGGGAATGCTCAGGGAATGCAGAGGGAATGTCCTGGGAATGCTCAGGGAATGTCCTGGGAAGTGCAGAGGGAATGCTCAGGGAATGCAGAGGGAATGTCCTGGGAAGTGCAGAGGGAATGCCCTGGGAATGCTCAGGGAATGTCCTGGGAAGTGCAGAGGGAATGCTCAGGGAATGCAGAGGGAATGTCCTGGGAATGCTCAGGGAATGTCCTGGGAAATGCTCCCAAAATGCCCCCAGGAAGAGGCAGCGGCTCTGCTGGCACAGGGAGAGGTGAACAGACCCTTCCATCACTGGCACAGGCTCATCCCACAGCTCCCAGCTCCCTCTCCTTTAAATTGCCCCAATCCCTGCTCCAGGGGTGCCCTGCCAAGCTGAGGGCCCTGGATCCCTTCTCCCCTTCTCCCGGCAGAGCAGGGACCGGTTCCTTCCCTCCCCTGCTGCCCCAGAACGGGACCAGTCCTGGCCTGAACCCAACAGGTTTAAAACCAACCACGAGCCCAGGAAAAGCCCTAAGGTGAGCCGGCCTTTGGGATGGGACTTCTCTCGCTTTTTTCCCAAACTCCTGCAGCCCCAGACTCTTCCTGGCCAGGCCAAATCCTGCTCAGAGCCTGGGGTGAGTCCAAGCCTCTGCTCCCCAAGCACAAGGGAGATGTGGGGGTGGCTCAGAGCTCTGGTTTTTGGGAACAGAGGTAACGAGGCATTCAAAAACAGTAATTTCAGCTTCAATCAATCACAGCACTGCCCTAAGGTACCAGAGATCAGGGAATTGATAGATGTGAAGCTACTTTCTTTTGCCAAGCCCAGGACATGCACATGGAGCTGGTTTTCTGATTATTCTCCCCAATCCCAAGGTCCAAATCCATCCGTCATGGAAGTCCCGAGATGTCAGTGAGCTCCAAAGTCCATCAGGGGGGTGGGAAAATAGGAGAGGAAAGAGGAGGGATGCAGAGAAGCTGGAAGGTTTCATGCTGTAACTGAGGATCCCGTAAAATTCCTGCAAAGTCCAAAGTACCAACATCCCTCTGGGAATGCAGGGAGGCCCTGGGGAATGTGGGAGCTTCAGGGGCTCTGATGAGGGGGAAAAGCTCTTTGTGCTCTGGGTGGGAAGCACACGGAGTTCCTGATGAGCTGAGCTCAGCATTCCCAAAGGGCTGGACAAGCAAAAGGCAGGAGCGGCATCCTGGAGGGAGCTGGGATGAGGCAGAGCTTCTCCAGCAGCACAAACACGAGCCACAGCTCCCCCAAACCTGCGGATTCCCTTCTCCCAGCTGGCCGTGGTGCCCAGAGCTCCAGAGGATGTGGGAAGACGCAAAGCTGGAGCCGTGGTTTGGGATCAAACCCACCCAGAGTGTCCCGTGGCTCCTGCTCAGCGTTCCTGGGCTCTGGCTGATGATCCTCACGGATCCTGGGGTCTCATTTCCCTGTCCCTGTTCCTCCCAAGTCCCTTTGGCTCTGAGGGGAGGAATCTGGTGGCAGGAGAGGGATGGGCACGTCCACAGTCCCAGGGACGGACAGAAAGGGAGGAAAACTTCTCCAACAAGGAGCTAAAGAGGGGCTGGATTGGGGAATGTGGACACAATTCCCGTCCCTTGGACAGGCAGGTGTTGGGTGCCGACCAAAAGGGGTCTCAGCACATCTGGATCCACATCTGAGCTCTTGGGGAGCACCCAAAACCAAGGGGTGCAGCTCCTGCCAGCCTGGGGACACCCAGGAGAGCTCCTTCTCCCTGCCTTTAATCCCTTGGGAACGGCTGGACGGGGAGCAGGGAATGCTGGATGGAGGCAGCTCGGCTCTGTTCGCCCTGGGAGCGCTCTGCTCTCCTTTTCATGCAGATAAAACCAGCCTGAGATCTCTCCTGCTTCTCCTGGCCCAACCAAGTGCCTGCCTGGCCTATTCCAGGGCTATTCCAGGGCTATTCCAGGGCTATTCCAGGGCTATTCCAGGGATATTCCAGGGCTATTCCAGGGCTATTCCAGGGCTATTCCAGGGATATTCCAGGTTTCCAGTACAGAAGAGATGGTACTGGAGGAAATCCTTCCCATCCCGTGAGCCGGGCGGGAGCAGAGGGAAGCAAAATCCTGGTTTGAAAGTTCACTCACAATTGGAAAAATCCCAACACCTTATTTACATTCAGTCTGAAATTCGTGCACCAGGGCTGCCTCCGACTCTGGGATAGGCAGGGAAAGGAAAAGGAGGGTGGGAAGGGAAGGAGAGATTCCCAAAGCACAGATCCAGCAGAGCTTTGCTTCCCACCTGGAAAAGCTTTGGCCTCTCTGCTCACCCGGGCAAAGCTTTGGATAAACAGTTCAGGGACAATGAGGAATCCAGTAAAAAAATAAAATAAAATAAAATAAAATAAAATAAAATAAAATAAAATAAAATAAAATAAAATAAAATAAAATAAAATAAAATAAAATAAAATAAAATAAAATAAAATAAAATAAAATAAAATAAAATAAAATAAAATAAAATAAAATAAAATAAAATAAAATAAAATAATAAAATAAAATAAAATGTGGTTTCTATGAGAAGTGACTTCCTAAATGCACAAAAAGCAAAACAAAGCAAAAAAACCCACAAAAACCCCAAATAGCTCAGCAGGCTGGGAGTTGTTGTTATTTGTTATTTATAGAATTTGGGTGGGAAGGGAGGGAGGAATTTTGGGGCCAGACAGGCCAGGACCAGCGTCCATCCCGTCCATCCCTGTTGGGAGTTTGACCTCGGTGACAAAACCCCCACTCCAGGTTTATTTGTCCCTACAAATCCCATCCCTCCAAGGCCCTCGTGGCTCCAACTGGCTCCTGCCAAACGAAATCCATGGAAGAATTGCTCCTATGAGGGGTTTCAGGGAAGATAAAATACAAATTCCCTGCAAGAAGCACCTCTGACATTGCAGGAATTTGGGAGGAATTATTCCTTATGCAGAAAGAATGGATTTAATGTAAATATATTTACATTTTATGGGTATTAAAGCACCGTTCCAGTGTGGAGCTGCAAGGGAAGAAGGGATTTTTAAAGCCTGGACTGGAAAACAGGGACAACAAAACTTCCCAGGTTACAAACCCAGGAAGGACCAGGTTCCTCTCCTCATCTCCCAGCACCAGGCCTGGGATCTGCCTCATCCCAGAACCAACATAAAACATCCCAAACGCCTGTGGGGACAGGGAATGGGGGAAAACAATGGGAAAACAGGGGAAAAACACAAACTGGGACTGAATTTGAGCTGGAGACGCACCTGGGGCAGGATAACTCGCCAAAAAATGGAAAATCTGGGAAAATCAGGAGAGCCTGGCATGGAGGAACGACACGGGAGGAAATCCTGGGTGTCCTTAAGGAAAAGCAATTATCCCTGAAGCCTGGAAAGCAGCGAAGGCGAGGCCTATCAGATCCAAGGAGATTCTGGGAATTACAGAGCAGGGAGAAATTATGGAGGGAGTAATTAAGGCCCAAGCCAGGGCGGTAATTGGGTAACCTTGGGGGTTAAACCAGCACAGGTCCTGCCAGGGAAAATTTGTGTCTTCCCAACCTAAGTCCTTTAAAAAAAGTTAATTGAGGAGCGGATCAACGAGAGCTGCTGGGCAGTGTTATTAACCAGGATAATAATTTGCATTTCTCCAGCCCCTTTCATCCCAGCAGAGACTGAAAGCAGGGCCCATCGCACCTTCCCTGAGCTCCAGGGATTTTCCTGAAAAAGCTGCCTGGCTTGGTGGGGAAACTGAGGCACGAGAATGGGATTTTCCCAAAGAAATATCCCATGGAGGTGGAGCCCAAAACTTCTCTGTAGGTTGGAGCTTCTCCCATGCCCAGATCCCAAAGCAGATTCCAAAAACTGGGACACGGGAAGGGATTTTGGGGCCATCCTGGGGGTGCTGGTGCCCATCCCACAGGAGGGGGAAACTCCAGGAATGGAAAATTCCAGGGAAAAAATCACCAGAACTGCAGCAAATACCCCGAGGAGGGCTTGGATTTCTGCAGCTCCCAGGCAGGCGCTTTCCAAGGAAATTCAATCAGGAGCTGGAGCAGGAGCAGGGGCAACACAGCCCCAAGGCCCGGAATTGTTTTGCTCAAACCCAGAAACTTTGAAAAGAGCCAGAAATCTGCTTTTTTTTCTTCTTTTTTTTTGGTTTTGTTTTTTTCTTGGGTTTCTTTTTCTTTGTCAGTTTTGCTGTTGTTCAGAGAACAAACACGAGGGAAGCATTTTCAGGAGCTTGGGAATAAAAACAGAAATGTTGCAAAAAGTCTTTCTGTGGGGTAAAAAAAACAAGTTCTGTATTATTCAGGGCTTTTTTGGGAGGGGTTCTTTGCACTCCTGCATGAAACTCTGCAATCCTGCATTGAAATCACTACTGAGACAAGGAAAAAAACCATTTATTTTGGGGTTTTTCTTTGTTCTTACCCCTGTCCCAGAGCAGGACAGTCCCAGTTAAGGGTTCCTGAGTGAGGTGGCCCCGATTCCTGCTGAGAATTCCCTGCTTGGGGCACCTCGTGCAGGCCCCAGGGATATTTTGGGTCTGGATGTTTCGTGTTTGGGGCTGAGCACGCAAAAGCTTTTTCCGCCTCCTCTTACACCTCGAGGCAAAATCCTCGGGAACAGGCAGAAGGAATTAAGGAAAAATGCGTGTCCCAAACTCCGAGCCGGGACACAGGCACGGACTGGGGACACAGAGGTGGCAAAAGTCCCGCTGGGAAGGGGAAGGGAGGTGGGAATGAAAAGCCAAGGGGGTTTTTTCTTCTGGAGATGGATTTGTCTCCACCATCTTCACATGGAGGAGGAGGAAGAGGAGGAAAGAGCCTCTCCTGCTTTCCTTGTTCCCCCTCAGTGAAGGAAGGATCATCTCACCAAGCGAAAAACTCCTGGTTTTCCCTCCTGTTTTCTGCTAATTCCTCTGAAAAATAATTACTGGGGCAGACAGAGGCCTCTTCTCTCTGCAAACTACCTGTGGCTATTTCGGGGCCTTGGTTTGCCGTGTCCCCGTCCCTGCTGGCTGGGGAGGAGCTGTGGTGGCACCCGGCAGATGCCAGGGAACAAAACTCCGGGAAAAAAGCTGGAAAACAGCAGCAAAGCCCACCCGAGCTGCCCAGCACCCGCTGAGCTGCTCCAAACCACCCCAGCACCTCCAGTTTCCCCGGTTATTCCTCAATCTGGGTGTATCCAAATGAGCCAATCCCGTCTGTAAAAGTTGGGAAAGGGAATGGAGGGAGAATTCCCAGGCTCGGAGCTGCGTGACAGAGCCGCTGGCCCCGGCCCAAGGCAGCAGGGCTCTGCACCCGAATGTCCCAGGGACAGACACGGCGGGGCCCGGCCGCTCTGCCCTCCCCAAAATCACACGGACAGGGGGGAAGGAGAGGTGGGAGAGAGGATTTGGGGTGGGGAGCACGGATTTGGGATGGGACAGTACAGATTTGGGGTGGGACAGTGAGGATTTGGGGTGGGACAGTGAGGATTTGGGATGGGACAGTGAGGATTTGGGATGGGACAGCACGGATTTGGGGTGGGACAGCACAGAGCTGCTCCTTGAGGAGGGGCAGGGGTGGAATTGAGGCTCTGGAGCCTGGGCAGGTGGGAATTAGGGAGACCCCCTCACCCTCCCCATGCTGCAGAGGAGTCTGAAGGAGGCAAATTCAGTCCAGCTCTGCTCAGGTTCACACCCTGGGTCCCCTCTGGAGGAGCTGAGGAAGAGAAGGGGGATTTGGGATGGTTTGGGATGGAAATGAGACCCCTTCAACATGGGAACGCAGGACTGGGCACTCATGGATGCCCCCCAAAGAGGGAACAAGGACAACAGGTCCCCAAAACAGGGACACACCAAACTGGGCGCTCCTGGATGTCCCTCCAAGATGGGAACACCCAACTGGGCGCTCACAGATGTCCCCAAGCAGCTCAGGCAGGTCCCAGCTGGGAGCTGAACCACTCTCCACCCACCCCCAGCTCCCGTGTGGCCACAGGGAAGGCAGCAAAGCTCCAAACCCATTTTCCCCAAAGCACTCAACAGGTTTTAAAGCCGCTTTTTAAAATCCCCCCAGCTGCTGGAACAGGAGCTGGGCTGGGGACGAGCCCCTTGCAAAAAGCTCTTTGCATTCCCAGCTCACCATTTCCCACCTGGAAAAGGAAGGAAATCCAGGGAAGTCAGCCCCGTGCAGCTGCCTGGGCCCCGGGACACGGCTGCAGGGGCTGAGTTTGGAGCAGAGCTCGGCCGGGAAGCGGAGCCGGCGGCATCCAGCTGGAAGAGCAGGGGGAAGAGAACAAGAGGATGAATTCTCCAAGCCCCGAGCTCCGGGCCAAAGCCAACACGGGCCCGCTCCAGCTGTGCCGGGTCCCGGAGCTCCCGCCGCTCCGCTCAGCCCGATCTTTGGAGATTTTTGGGAGTTGATCCCGGCGTGGATTTGGTCCCTTTTGGGGTGCTGTGTCCCTCCAGCCTCCTGCTCTGCTGGATTTGAGTCTCCCCGTGGGGTTTTAATGCAGTTTCTGCACGTGAAGCTCGGCGGGGACAGCACCGGGGGCCCCCGACCCAGAGGGGCTCCGGGGGGCTCAGCTCTGCCCCGTGGGAAAAGTGAGGATTCCCCAAACTTTTTCATTCCCTTCTCCACGGCCTGATCCCCGTAACCCAGCCAGAGGTGCAGAGCAGCCCCTCACCCCCATCCCTCGGGGGGGTTTAACCCACCCCCTCCCCCCGGCTGCTCCCTGCGCTTGGCCCCGGGACAGAAACTGCTGCAGAGATTTTGGGATGTGAAATCCCGGCGGGCTCCCGGCAGCTGCTGAGCTGACACACAAACACAGACACGGGAAAACACTGCCAGGGGCACCAACACCCCCCCAGATATTCACAATCACACACAAACACACACAAACACTGCCAGGGGCACCAACACCCCCCCAGATATTCACAATCACACACAAACACTGCCAGGGGCACCAACACCCCCCCAGATATTCACAATCACACACAAACACACACAAACACTGCCAGGGGCACCAACACCCCCCCAGATATTCACAATCACACACAAACACACACAAACACTGCCAGGGGCACCAACACCCACCCCCCCCCCCAGATGTTCACAATCACACACAAACACTCACCCAGATGTTCACAGCCCAGCACAGTCACACACAAACATTGCCAGGGGCACCAACACCCCCAGATGTTCACAATCACACACAAACACACCCCCAGATGTTCACAATCTTTCACACACACCCCCAGATGTTCACAGCCCCACACAAACACACAAACACTCGGCGATACGTTCTACCCCCCTCCCCAGCCGTGCTTGCACGCCCTCCCCAGCCGTGCCTTCACCCTTCCCCTGCTCGCTCTCGGTGCCCAGCGATGCATCCCCACACCCCTCAAACTCTGACCCGATCCCCCAGAGACGCGCACACCCCCCAGCCCTGCACGTACATTCATTTATCCACCCCTCATCCAGGGAGCCCTGCACACACCCCCCACTCCTGTACACACCCCACCCGTGCTCCCACAGCCTTTTCCGGGATCCCAAAACCTTCCCCAAACCCTCCCCGGGATCCCAAAACCTTCCCCGGGGTCCCAAAACCCTCCCTGGGATCCCAAAACCTTCCCCGGGATCCCAAAACCTTCTCCGGGATCCCACAGCCTTCCCCGGGATCCCAAAACGCTCCCCCGGCTCCCAAAACCCTCCCCGGGATCCCAAAACCTTCCCCGGGATCCCAAAACCTTCCCCGGGATCCTAAAACCTTTCCTGGGATCGCACAGCCTTCCTCAGGATCCCCAAACCTTTCCTGGGATCCCCAAACCTTCCTCAGGATCCCAAAACCTTCCTCAGGATCCCAAAACCTTTCCTGGGATCCCAAAACCTTCCCCAGGATCCCCAAACCTTCTCCAGGATCCCCAAACCTTTCCTGGTATCGCAAAAGCTTCTCCAGGATCCCAGAACCTTTCCTGGGATCACAAAACCTTTCCTGGGATCACAAAACCTTTCCTGGGATCCCAAGACCTTCTCCAGGATCCCACAGCCTTCCCCGCGGCCCCAAGTGGGGGGCACACAGGAGCCCCCTACTCGTGCACACACCCGGCCACGCTCACCCCCCTCCATCCGCGCCCCCCTTTGTCCCCTCCGTGTCCCCCCGTACCTGGCGGCGGCACCGGCTGGGCCCGGGGCTGCTCCGGGGGGCTCGGCCGGGGGCTGCCGGGCCGGGACATGGGTGCGGGAGCTGCTGCGGGGCTCGGAGCGGGGCTCGGGGGGGGGCTCGGAGCGGGGCCCGTCTCACCTGGGGCCCCGCGGGGCTCCGCGCCCGCCCCGCGCCCGCCCCGCATCCCCCGGCGCTGGGGGCCGGCCGGAGCTGCCTCTGGGCTGGGCTTCTTCGGGGCTTTTTGGGTTTGTTGTTTTGTTTTTTTTTTTCTTTCCCAATTCTTTCCAAAAATAAAAGAAGAAAACAAAACGCGCGCACACACACACACACACACACACACACACACAAAAAAAAAAAAAAGAGAGAGAGAAAAATCTAATTAAATAAAAATAAATAAAAGAGGTTGGGAGCTCAAACACGCGGCCAAACCCGCGCCCGCAGCGCTCCGGGAGCTTCTGCTGGAGGCTGGAGCGGCGCCGGGACAGGGGAGAGGCTCGGGGCAGGCGGAGGTGGCTCCCGGGGCCAGCCTCGGATTTGGGATTTCACAGCCGTGCTGAGCTCTCGGCGCAGGGCTGGGACCCCCCGAGGAAAACTGCGGGGGGAGCAGCGGGGCTGAGCTGGGCTCGGGACCCCCGGGTGGGTGCTGGAGACCCCAGGGTGGGTGCTGGAGACCCTCGGGTGGGTGCTGGAGACCCCCGGATAAGTGTTGAAGCCCCCTCGGATGGGTGCTGGAGACCTGGGTGCTGGAGACCCCCGGGTGAGTGTTTGGAGACCCCCGGGTGGGTGCTGGAGACCCCCGGGTGGGTGTTGGACCCCCGGATAAGTGTTGAAGCCCCCTCGGATGGGTGCTGGAGACCTGGGTGCTGGAGACCCCCGGGTGAGTGTTTGGAGACCCCCGGGTGGGTGCTGGAGACCCCCGGGTGAGTGTTGGATCCCCGGATAAGTGTTGAAGCCCCCCCGGGTGGGTGTTTGGAGCCCCCAGGTGAGTGTGGGACCCCTCGGGTGGGTGTTTAAGCCCCCCCAGGTGGGTGTTCAAGCCCCCCGAGTGGGCGCTCCAGCCTTTCCGCTTTCCCCCAGGAAAAGCCAAGGGAGCTTTAGCCCTGGACTCTCTGGCGTGTCCCGGGAATGCCTGTGCCTTCCCCACCCCTCTCTGCCTCAGTTTTCCCCGCTGGAAAATGCGGTTGGGCTCGGTGGGGCTGCAGGGAGCGGGGGTGACACCACAGCACCCCCGGAGCTCCAGCCCCGAGCAGCAGCAGCAGCAGCAGCAGCGCATCCCGAGCGGCCAAACCCAGAGCTTTGCTCCGTGTCCCCGCGGGGCCCCACGGGGATCTGTCCCCGTGCCGAGCGTCACGAGGACCCGGTGGGATGTTTGTGAAGTTGTTTTTAATCCCAGGGCTGCGTTTTCCTGGCTTTTCCTGTGTTTAAGAGCCCAGCGCTGTAAAGCACCGCAGGGAGAGGCTGCGGCACGGGGCTGGAGCCAGGGGGGAGCCTTGGTGGCTCCTCAGGCCCCTGGAGCTGTCACCAAAGCCCTGCTGCCACCAAAGCCCTGCGGCCACCAAAGCCCTGCTGTCACCAAGGCCCTGCTGTCACCAAGGTTCTGCTGCCACCAAGGTTCTGCTGCCACCAAGGTTCTGCTGCCACCAAGGCCCTGCTGCCACCAAGGTTCTGCTGCCACCTGCTCAGTGGGTTAGTGGCAAGGGGCAGTAGGGCTTTCCTTTTCCACATGGAAAGGAAATGGGTCAGGAAATGGGAATGAGGCATCCTGGGACACGGAGCCATCTGACCTCTTGGGATTTTTCCAGGAGCTCCATCCTGGAGGCAGAGTTGTCACTTAGGGTGAAGCACTGGCACTGCCATGTTCCTGTCCTTGGGAAATCCGCCCCACCAGGAGCTCCTGTGGCTCTGCTCAGCCCGATTTTTGGGGATTTTGGAAGTGATCCTGGCATGGATTTGGTCCCTTTTGGGGTGCTGTGTCCCTCCAGCCTCCTGCTCTGCTGGATTTGAGTCTCCCCGTGGGGTTTTAATGCAGTTTCTGCACGTGAAGCTCGGCGGGGACAGCACCGGGGGCCCCCGACCCAGAGGGGCTCCGGGGGGCTCAGCTCTGCCCCGTGGGAAAAGCGAGGATTCCCCAAACTTTTCCATTCCCTTCTCCACGGCCTGATCCCCGTAACCCAGCCAGAGGTGCAGAGCAGACCCCTCCAGCTTCCAGCAGGGCTCTGACAGATCTCCCCTGTCACTGAATGGACATGAAATATTGAGGGTTCCCCAGGTTATCAGGCACAGAGCCGCTTCTCGTGAGGCAAATAAAAACCTCCTTTTGGGGTTTTTTAACCCCTTATATAAAGTGTTTCAATCCAGGTTACATGGACAATAAACCAACAGCCCCTTTGGTGGGACCAGAGGAAACATCCCAAGAACATCTGTTCAGTATTGGTTTGAGAAATAGAATCTATTTACAATAAAACAATCCTTGAAAAAAACTTCCCAGGGACTTTTTCCCCTGGGAAATCAGCGTCTGAGAGCTTGAATATTCTCTCAGGTTCAGCAAATCGTGTCCACACTCCCCGGCGTTCCTTAGGGCAGCGTCCCTGCGCGGAGCTGAGGCAGCACCTGAGTCACGGCCCGTGCCAGCCCCACGCTCTGCCACTGCACATTCCTCCCTGCTCACCTGCCCGCTCACCTGCGGGCCCGGCCCTGCCCCGGCAGCCCAGGGGATGCGGCCAAAGGGAGCCCGGGAGCGCCGGGATTGCCTGGAGCTGCTCCGGGAGGTGGAACGAGGCTTGTCCGGATGCTCTGGAAGGGGGAGAGCAGAGCCAGGGGTGCCGGTGATCGGCTCAGGGATGGGTGGGGATGAGCAGCCTTCTTCCACTGAACCTCAGCCTGATAAGCTAAAAAGAATTAGATAGTAGTGGGGAAGCTAAATCACAATTTTGGGGCTTGAGGATCTGTGCAGCCCCGGCTTTGGGGCAAACAGGGCTCCCCAGGCTGGCAGCCCCTGGCATGGTGGGAGCTGTGCCATGCAGGGAAGGATTTTACAGGGATTTTGGGGGTGGAGAGCAGCAGGGCTTTGCTGTGGTGCCACCTGTGCCGTGGGCATTGGGACAACCTGGAAAAATCCGTGCGTGGCATTAACAGTGATGGGCCAGAAACCACTGCCACCCTCACTGGGGGCTGCTGGGCCTTGGGCAGGGTGGTCTGGGGGCAAATCCAGCCCCTCTTTGGCGCTGGAAAGCTCCAGGGATGGAGGTGAGCAGGAAAACACTCTCAGTGTCCAGGGGGTCACTCAGCACACTGAGTGTGGCCCACAAAAGCAAGGATTATTTTTCCCCAAAATGTCGTTCTCAGAAAAGAAAGGGCGATAGAAAGGAGCAGCCTGAGCAGGGCTGGGGCACGGGGGACCCGCAGTGTCCGAGTGAATCCCGCAGCGATCACACCCAGCCTCATCCTGCGCTACCCCAGGCCGGCTGCGCTCCCAGGAAAGCTGTGGGATCTGGCTGGATTTGGGAAAACAAGGCCATTCCTGTAGGTGTGTGACTGCACTGACCCACATTCCCAAACTCTGGCACCCAGCGCCGCTCCCGGCTCCGCCAAAGTAAACCCAGCCCAGCTCTCACAGCTCCCGGCTGCTCCTCGGGCTCCTGGGGGGGAGCAGGGGCTGGGCTCCATCTCCCCTGGATCTGCACCCCAAAACTCCCAGATCTGCACTGCAAAACTCCCAGATCTGCACCCCAAAACTCCCAGATCTGCACCCCAAAATTCCCAGATCTGCACCCCAAACCCTCCAAATCTATGACCCAAAACTCCCAGATCTGCACTGCAAAACTCCCAGATCTGCACCCCAAAACTCCCAGATCTGCACCCCAAAACTCCCAGATCTGCACCCCAAAACTACCAGATCTGCACCCCATAACCCTTGGATTTGTACCTTAAAACCCCCAGTTCTGCACCCCAAAACTCCCAGATCAATGCCCCAAATCCTCTAGATCTACACCCCATAACCCCCAGATCTGCCCACTAAAACCCCATATGTGCACCCCATAACGCCTGGATCTGCACCCCATAACCCCTAAATGTGCACCCCATAATGCCTGGATCTGCACCCCCATAACCCCCAAATCTGCCCCCCATAACTCCCAGATGTGCACCCCAAAACACCCAAATCTGCCCCCCAAAACCCCCAGATCTGCACCCCAAAACCTGTGGGTTCCCCATAGCTCCCCGTCCCCCAGACTGGAGGCGTTGGAGATTTAAACCTCCTTGACCTTCCCGTCTCCGGCGAGGATTTAGCACTAAAGCCTCGACTTTTGGTTCAAAGAGGGTTTTGCAACATTCCCGGCATCTATCCCTGGGCAGAGGCTTTGAGAATAAAATAAATAAAAAGAGAAACCGCGTGTGATCCTTGAAAACAAGGAATGAAACAGCCCTGGAGCCACAGAGTGTGCTGGGATGGGGCTGGGTCCTGGGACAGAGCTGGGCTATGCAGCCCCAGCCGTGTTTTTTTGGGGTCTGAGCCATCACCCCCTGATCCGTGGAGCAGAATTCCCCTGTCCCTGCACACACACAAAGTCTCTAAACAAAATAACCTCCCCAAAGCCTTCTGCTGGGGGGAGGAGGCTCTGCCTGCCTGCGTCTGCAGTGAATGACCCCACTGTTTTACATGTGCTGCTGAAAGATTTTGATGAGTCACGAGCTATTTCTGTAAATAATAATAATAAAAAAAATTTAAAAAAAGGCAAAAGAAGAAAGAGGAAACGGACATTTAATATTTAAAAAAAAAAAAAAATGGGGGTAGCAGTGAACATTTTTGAGCCCCCCAGAGCGGGGGGTTCACAGAAACCCCACTGGTGGCTCAGGAATGAGTGGCCCGAGTGTTTTGGGGTCTCTTCTCAGCCCTGATCCCAGGGATGCGGCCACAGAGACCCCCAAGACACCAGAGATTCAGGGAGGGCCCAGATCTCGGATCAAGAACCTTTTGGCTACTTCCCTTCCTGACCCTGATATTCCAATTTCTTAACTCTCATTTATGATAAAAAACAAACCCAAACAACCCAAAGCTTTCCCTCCTTTTTTTTGGCTCTCCTCAGTTATTTGGAAGCTGCGCTGGCTCTGGGTTATCCAAGGCAGTGACTCCCCCCAGTTGTGCTTCAGGGGTGAGCAAAAATCCCATGGATTTGGGGCAAAGTGTTGGGGTGAGAAAATCCCATGGATTTGGGGCAAAGTGTTGGGGTGAGAAAATCCCATGGATTTGGGGCAAAGTGTTGGGGTGAGGAAAATCCCATGGATTTGGGGCAAAGCATTAGGAAGAGCAGGAGAGGGGTGGGTGCCTCCTCAGCGGTTTTTGGGGTGCAGGAGGTTGTTGTGCACCAGGCAGGGGTGACCAGTCCCAGTGTCCCCTCTGATCCCAGACTGGTTTTGCAATCAAGCTGGGAGAGCTTTTGTGTCTGTGCCAAGAAAAAAGCAACCAAAAAACCCAAAAACAACCAAACAAAAAAGGGATTAAAAATGTTTCTAGTTTAAAAGTTAAAATCTCCAAGTGGTAAATCCATCAGAGCCGGGGATGCTCCCAGCCATGACCCCAGGGAGCTGGGAACTGAGCAAGGATGGGGACACTGGTACGGACAGGGACACTGGGAGGGGACAGGGACAGTGGGAGGGGATGGGGACACTGGAGAAGGATGGGGACACTGGAAGGGGACAGGGACACTGGGAGGGAGTAGGGACACTGGAGGATGGGGACACCAGGAAGGAAAGGGGACACTGGGAATGGGGATGCCTGGAAGGGGACAGGAATACTGGGAGGGGACAGGGACACTGGAGAATGGGGACACTGGGAGGGGACAGGGACATCAGGAGGGGACAGGAATCTGCCCCCCACCCTGAGGCACCCACAGGTGTGGGCTCAGCCCCCCAGATGGGTGCCAGGATCTGTGAGGTGACATCTAGCACACCCCGGGAAGCCAGCACAGCTCAGGGCCATGGAAAAAGGGCCTTCCTGAGCCACTGGAATATTCAGGGAGCTTGGCTGGGCTGGAGCAGCAGAGGGAGAGGGGATGGGAGAGTCTGCTAATTAATTAACAATAATTAATGCTGGCAGGGGCTGCACACAGGCAGCAGCAGCTGTTTTGGGGGGCTGGCATCTGGAATCTCATCCCCTGCCCCTTTGCTGCTGCAGCTCCGGCCGGGATTTGGAGTGAGGATATTCAGGAAAAGGACAAGGACACAACCCAGAGCTCCTGGTGGTGAAGCCAGATACCCTGGGATGTTGATTTCCTGAGGGAAATGCCAAAACCTCCCTGTTTTTGTTGTTTTTAAGGGGCAGATATTGAGGCTGCAAATCCAGTCCTGCCTTTGAAAGCCCCAGTGAGAAACGAGTGATTCCAAATAATCCTTGGAATTCCAGTGCTGGGATGAACCTGCTGCTGGGTTAAAGGGCCTCTGAAGAACATGGATATGGATGTGTTAAACACTTTAATAACAATTCATAATGGTTATTTTTCATTTTTACAGGCAGAAATTCCTGCTGCAGGAGCTCCCACAACTCACCTTCGCTCCAGCCTTCAGGAAAATGATTTCCTGAGGATCGAAGAGGAGCTGTTTGGTGAGGAAGAGGAAGGGCACTCCTGTCTGAGCTGCTGCTGTGCTTTTCCAAGGGCTGCTGCTGCCCCATCCCATCCCATCCCATCCCATGGATCCCATCCCATGGATCCCATCCCATGGATCCCATCCCATCCCATGGATCCCATCCCATGGATCCCATCCCATCCCATGGATCCCATCCCATGGATCCCATCCCATCCCATGGATCCCATCCCATCCCATGGATCCCATCCCATCCCATGGATCCCATCCCATGGATCCCATCCCATCCCATGGATCCCATCCCATCCCATGGATCCCATCCCATCCCATGGATCCCGTCCCATCCCATGGATCCCGTCCCATCCCATGGATCCCATCCCATCCCATCCCATGGATCCCATCCCATCCCATGGATCCCATCCCATCCCATCCCATGGATCCCATCCCATCCCATGGATCCCATCCCATCCCATGGATCCCATCCCATGGATCCCATCCCATGGATCCCGTCCCATCCCATGGATCCCATCCCATGGATCCCATCCCATGGATCCCGTCCCATCCCATGGATCCCATCCCATCCCATCCCATCCCATCCCATGGATCCCATCCCATGGATCCCGTCCCATCCCATGGATCCCATCCCATCCCATCCCATCCCAGCTGTGGGAGGCCACCAGAGAAACAGGAATTCCCACCAGTGCTCCCAGTAAACATTTGGGAGCTGGAAGGAATTGGGGAGGGGGAGTTGGGAACCCAAACCCCCAGAGCTCACCCCACCACTGACAGAGCAGATGAAACCACGTTTCCCCCCTCTCCTTCCCAGGCTGGCCACTGCTCCTGGATTTTCTGGGAAAATTTCCTCACTGAAAAGGAGCTCAGGAATTGGGAAGGAGTTTGCCCAGGGAGGTTGTGGAGTTCCCATCCCTGGAGGTTTTCAAGACAGAGCTCAATAATTCCACAAATTCTGTAAAAACTCTGAGTTTTGTTCTTTTTTTCCCCCCCCCAATAACCTTAAGCAAACCAGGCCGGCAGCACGATAGGTAATTTCTTTTATTGCATTTTATAATGCCATTGTCCATACAGATTACATGCAGCTAGACCTACTGTACAAGGGTTTACCGTCTGCCCACGCAGACACACGGAGCTCGGAGTACAAATACACAGCCAGGCGATTTCCTTTATACAGCACGGGGAGGGAGGGAGGCAGCCCGGGGAGGGAGGCAGGGAAGGGCTCACTTTTTACACATCCGCCCCCCTCGGACCTCACCCCACCTCCCCAGCCTCCCCTTCCCAGAGGATGGGGATAAAACAGGGGGGGAAATAAAAATAAATCGGGAAAAGGTGGTGGCAGAGCTTCCCGGCGGGGGGATGTCCCCAATCTGTCGCGGCTCCATCCCCTCCCCAGCCCCTGGCTCTGGACTGTCCCGACCTTCCCCAGCGCTTCCAGGACAAAAACCTAGATCCAGGGAGATGCTGCGGGGCGTGAGGTTGGCCAGGGGTGTAAACAAAGCAAAGAAACCCTTTGGTTTGATGCAGGTTCAGCTGCTGCTCTCCCGCCCCCTCTCCAGCAGCCCCTCCCTCCCAGCGCTGGGTTCTGACCCCTTTCCCCAGGTTTGGGGAAAAGAAATCATCGAGAAAAAAAATAAAAATATATAAAAAACTGTGGAAAAGTGAGTAATTCCTTCAGTGGGAGATACCAGAAAAATGCCTTTAGGTCCAGGGAGGTGCCCACGGCTGCTCCTCACAGAAGTGCCCCAAGGGTGGAGAGAAACAGGAAATAAACCACAAAAATACAGAACAACCACCCCCAAAAAAGAACAATTGTGTTGGTAGGTTGAGAGCCAGAATATCTCTATCTCAATATATACAGACACACAATTCTGCCACGTGTTTGGTCCTCGATCCTCCCTCCTGCAGGGTTTGAGGTAAAACTCGCAGAATTCCGGAAAATTCCAACCAGAACTGAAGCAGAGGGGTGGGAAGGGAGGAGGCAGCGAGGCAGGAGGGGACACGCAGTACCTGGGCTCAGGTGGGACCCTGCGGAGGTGGCCAGGCTGGGTGGGGGTAAGAGAAGGAATTAAATTTACCCCTGAGTATCAAACCGGGCACGTTTCCCTTTGGAATCGTGGAATTCCCGGGGGAAAAGGCATCACCTGGAGCCACTGGGCTTTTCCAAACCTGTGCATTGTGTTTCAAGGAAAAAAAAAAACCCTCTTTTATATCTATATATTTATTTTTATATATATAATATATAGGGAGTGCTCTTGGGAGCCAGGATAGGGGCCAAGGACCATCGGGAATTCTCGGAGCGGAGGGGAAGGAGCCGGGTGGTCCTCACGGGTTTGGGGGTGATGGTGCTGGAGGGGGATTTTGGCTGAATCCATGGGGATCTGGAGGGCCTCGGGATGCATTTTGGGGGTGTTTGTACCTCTGGAAAAGCTTTAAAAAAAATAAATCACACCCAAGGAGGTGGAAAAAAAAAAAAAAGGGCGAGGAGGGAGGTGAAGGAAAAGGGCCAGGAATGGGAAAAAAGGGGAACACCCTTTTTTCTACTGAAACCCCCCCAAAAATCAGTGAGGGGGCTGAACAGCAGGGGCTGGCAAAGAGGGACAATAATTCCCCAAAATCCCAAAAGCCTGGATGCAGGCAGAGGATTTCCTGTGAGGGTGAAGGGTGGCCGAGCATCCCAAAGTCCGGCTCTTCCTGCTCCTTCCCGGGAATAAAGCAGCAATTGGTGATAAAACCCCCATGGCAGCTGTAAACTTGTTCCAAAAATACTTAAAGAGTGGAGGGAAAAGGGAAAGAAGGGAAGAAAAAAAAAAAAAAAAAGAGGGTGGAAATGGGGGGAAAAAGAAAAATGGAAAAAAAAGGAAAAGGAAAAAAGGAAAGGGAAAGGAATGAGGGGAAAAGTAAAATAAAGAAAAATAGAGGGAAAAGGGAAAGGAGGTAGAAAAGGAAAAGTGGAGGAAAAAGGAAAAAGAAAAAATAGAAAAAAAAGAAAAAAGAAAGAGGGAAAAAGGAGAATAAAGAAACATGAGGGTAGAAAGAAGGAAAATAAGAGGAAAAAAGAAAAAATAAAAAAGGAAGAGAGGAAAAAGGGGGAATAAGGGCAATAAAGAAAAAGGGATAAAAAAGGAGAAGAGGAAAAGGAAAAAAATGGGGGAAAGGGAGAGACAAAAAAAAAAGAGAAAAATTTTTAAAAAAATAAGAAAAAGAAAATAAAAATAAGTGGAAAAAATAAGGTAGACGGGGAAATCCTCGGCGCCTCGCAGCTCCTTGGGCAGGACGGGGGGGACTGGGATGGGCGCAGCAAAACGGGGGCTCGGCTGGTGCCCCCCAGCCCGGGCAGGGTCTTTGGTGCCCGGCAGAGGCCGGGAATGTGCCGGGAATGTGCCGGGAATGTGCCGGGAATGAAGGGGCTGGCCCGGCGCTCGGCATCGCGAGCCGCGGCCGCGGGTGACACCTAGAGGGGTGTCGGGGGGAACAGCGAAAATCCCGGGATTCGGGCACGGGAGAGCCGCGTCAACCCCGGGGGACACCCCGAGGGACACCCCAGGGGACACCCCGAGGGACACCCCGGGGGACACCCCGAGGGACACCCCAGGGGACACCCCGAGGGACACCCCGGGGGACACCCCGAGGGACACCCCAGGGGACACCCCGAGGGACACCCCGGGGGACACCCCGAGGGACACCCCAGGGGACACCCCGAGGGACATCCCGAGGGACACCCTGAGGGACACCCCGAGGGACGTGGTGACACAGGGGGGACACAGGGACCCCCAAAGTCCCTGCAGCCACCCGTGCATGGAGGATGAACAGGGCAAGGAAAAGGATGAGGGGAGTCATCCTCACCCCACAGCGCCAGGAGCCCCTCGGGGGGTGGCAGAGGTGACACATGGGGACAGGTAACGCCTTCCCCCCAGCCATGGCTCCCCTGATGCCAACAGCCCCTCGGGAATGTCGCATTCCAGGAGAACGGGGACAGAGAGGGACGGAGGAGACCTCAGGGTCACCTTGGAGAGCCCAGAGCTGCCCTTGAAAACCAGAGCAGCTCCAGGCCCAGCACAGCAAGCACCGCTGGGTGCCAGGACAGCCAGAGCCAGCCTGGCTGTGCCAGGGAACGGGATGATTCCAGGGAAGGGGATGATTCCCAGGGAACAGGAAGATTCCCAAGGAAGGGGATGATTCCCAGGGATGGGGATGCTCCTGAGGGAAGGTGATGCTCCCCAAAGCCACCATGGGACACTGGGAATGCCACGCTGCCTCCCAGGGGAGCCTGGCACTGGGTACCCACATCACCACCCCAGAAAGAAAGAGCAGGGAGAAGAGGGGTGTTTGGTTGTGTTGTTCTCGTTATTATTATTTTTTTGTGTGTTTTTGTTTTTTTGTTTCGTTTTTTTTTTTTTTTTTGGCATGAATACCATCTGTTCACCTGAACTACGGACCTTCTGTCTCTAGAAATCTTTTGGTATCTTCCCATCTGGACACAAACAAAAGGATGAGGAAAAGAAAAGATGAAAAGCAGAATTCCCCCCCCCACCCCCACCACCTGCAGCAGGCTGAGCTCAGGGGCCACGGCGGGATCTGGCCACCATGGGGACCCTCCAGGGCCGGCTTTGATGACCCCCAGGTCCCCTGCAGGTGCTCGGCCGTGCTTTGCTCCACCAAACCCCTGGCCCAGCTTTGGGGGTGGAACGGGAGGCGCAGGGAGCCTGAAGTGGAACGGGGGCTGTGGCCATCCCTGCTGGCTGGGAGGTGACACCGCTGTGGCCGATGTCCAGCACTGAGGAGGGAGCTGTGTCCTCACTGCCAGCACTGCTGGGGTGAGCAGCACTGGTGGTCAGCACTGCTGGGGGTGGTCAGCACTGGTGGGGTGGGCAGCACTGGTGGGGCTGTTCAGCACTGGTGGTCAGCACTGCTGGGGGTGGTCAGCACTGGGGTTCAGCACTGGTGGGGTGGGCAGCACTGATGGTCAGCACTGGTGGTCAGCACTGGTGGTCAGCACTGCTGGGGCTGGTCAGCACTGGTGGTCAGCACTGCTGGGGGTGGTCAGCACTGGTGGTCAGCACTGCTGGGGGTGGTCAGCACTGGTGGTCAGCACTGCTGGGGGTGGTCAGCACTGCTGGATGAGCAGCCCCCCACAGCTGTGGCTCGGGGAGGGTGGCCAAGCCGGGAGGCTGCTCTGCTTGCTAGGCAGAGGTGACAAGGGGACACGGGGTCCCACCACCGTGCTGGTTCGTGTCCATCCCAGCTCCGTGACAAACCCCACATCCAGCAGAGGATTCAGCCCTATTTCTGCTGTTTCTTCCCCCAAAGCTGGGTGGAGGCAGCACACGGGCAGGGTCCACGATCCCTCCGTAGTGCAAAACCCAGCGGGGGACTCAGAGGTGACAGCGGGGTCCTGCCATCGCTCCCTGGGGCTCGGGCACCGCGGGGAAAGAAGAGGGGACGGAGGTGCCTTCCCTGCAGGAAGGAAGGAGGGACCATTTCGGACAGGAACAACCAACCTACCATCCTCATCCACCAGTCACTAACCAAGGGAGGAGGGCAGGACAAGTCCAGCTCTTGGGGTTTTGCTTCTCATGTCGTGGCAGGGCCAGTCCATCCCCGGGCAGTGGCAGCGTGAGGGACACGCCAGCAGCAGCAGGTTGGTGTCATTGTCGTTGTCGTCCCAAGGAAAACCTTTTGCTTTGTGGAAGTGCCTTGAAAGGAGCAGGATAACGCCAAGGTCACCTTGGGGAGGTGGGAGCGTCGCTCTTGGTCTCCGTCCGGGAGGGTGGGAAGGGTTTGCCCCTCAGTGGGGGAGGAGGAAGGAGTCCTTAGGACAAGTCTTCCACCGGCAGCTCCTCCTCCAGGTCCCTGTCGTCGGGGATCGTCACATTCTGGTTGGTGGTGGCCATCAGCGACACGGGCCTGCTGTCGTCCTCCGCCTCGGCTGGCTCCTCCTTCACGTGCACGGGGTGGCTGTGGGGAGGGGCAGCCTTCAGCCTCGGGGAGCACAGCCCACCACCCAAAACCCCTCCAAGTTTCTGGTCCAGAACACTCCTCACCCTGGGGATGGGAGCAAAACCCTCCTAGCTTTGACAACAGGAGCCAAAACCCCCCTCACCCTGGGAACAGGAGCCCACAGGCAGCTCCTGGTGGCTGTGGGGAGGGAGAGCCTTCATCCTCAGGGAGCTGATCCCACCACCCAAAACTCCTCCAAGTTTCTGATCCAGAAGCCCCCTCACTCTGGAAATGTTAGCCAAAACCTCACCCCAGTGAGAGGAGCCCACAAGCAGCTCTCAGGCTAGGGGAGATAATCCCATCACCTAAATTCCCTGAATTATTTGCCCCCTTGCCTTGGGGACAGGAACCAAAACCCCCCTCACCCTGGAAACAGGAGCCCACAAGCAGCTCCTGGTGGCTGTGGGGAGGGAGAGCCTTCAGCCTCGGGGAGCTGATCCCATCACCCAAAACTCCCTGAGTTTTTTGGTCCAGAACCCCCCTCACCCTGGGGATGAGAGACCACAAGCAGCTCCTGCTGGCTGTGGGGAGAGGGAGCCTTGGGGAGTGGGTCCCACCACCCAAAACTCCCTGAAATTCTTGGTCCAGAGGACCCATCACCCTGGTGACAGGAACCCAAACCCCCTCACCCTGGTGACAGGAACCCAAACCCCCTCACCCTGGTGACAGGAACCCAAACCCCCTCACCCTGGTGACAGAAACCCAAACCCCCTCACCCTGGTGACAGGAGCCCCCCAGCTTCCAGTGTGGCAGCCTCCCCCAGCAGCCCTGTGGCCCTGCCCAGGCCAGGCTGACCTGTACTGCTGTGGGGACAGGCGGGGGCTGTTGCTGCCGTTGCTGTTGACCTGCTCCACGGTGCTGCTGACATCGTCATGGCCCACGTGCAGCATGGCACTGGCCGAGCTGGTGTTGATCATGGTGGGGCTGTTGAGCAGGGGGAAGCTGCTCTCTGCCAGCGCAGCCTGCAACAAGGAGCACGGAGGGGCATGGAATTTGGGTTGGAAGGTCCTTAAATCCCATCTCATCCCACCCCCTGCTATGGGCAGGGACACCATTCACTATCCCAGGTTGTTCCAAGCCCTGTCCAGCCTGGCCTTGGACACGTCCAGCTGCTCTTGGAGTCTGTGCCAGGGCCTCCCACCCGTCACAGGGAATGATCTCTTCCATATATCAAACCTAAATTTCCCCTCTTTCAACTTGAACCCATCCCCCTTGTCCCTCATTTCCTGATGAGAGGCAAGACCCCAATGGAGAACAGGACTGTGGAGGGTTCAGTGTCTCCATGTCCCTGTCGGGGCCAGGGCTGGGTCCTTACCTGGTAACTTGCATTAAGTGCTCCGTAACCGAGTCCTGAAATCATATTTTTGACTAAGGTGGGACTCCTGCAGGAAGAGAGAAAGCAGAGGGATGCAGGGCTGAGCATTCCCGGCCTGGGGACCGGGGTGCTGGCAGCTCTGGGGCCGTGTCCCACGGGGAAGAAGCACCCACCCTGTCATCTTTGGTGGCCTTCGCTTTTGGTACTCGTGCTCGTCCACGGTCCACACGGCGCCCTTGACGTTCTCCACGCGCACGAAGCACTTGTGCAGGCTCAGGTTGTGGCGGACGGCGTTCTGCGGGCACACAGGGCATGACCTCGGTGCCATCCCGCTGTCCAGACCCTCCTCTTCCTTGCCATCCTCCTCCCTGCCCAGCCCCACAGCTCCTGGGGGTGTCCTGCCACCCCAAACACTCCCCAAAGCCCCCTGGGCGCTCCCTCACCCCATGGGCACTGAGGGCATTGAGTGGTCACGACCCCACTCGGAGGACCCTGAGGCTGAGGAAGGTGGGGACAGGGTGGGACAAGGGACACCAGCTCCGCTCTGGTGATGCTCAGCAAAGCCAGCTCCTCTTTCTTTTTCTTTTTCTTTCCCCCCACCCCTCCCCTCCCATTTTGGTCCTTTCCCTCCCTTTCTTCTTTACATCGACCATCTTTACATTTCTAAATGTAAAATAAAGAGACACACACGTAGGCAGACAGCGCAGCCCCAAGAGATACCAGCTCCCTTTTCCCCTTCCAACTCCCTGCCATTTGCTACTGCCCCTATTTCATTACCAATTTTAATTTGCCTCTAATTAAATCCTGTGTATTTTTCCGACTCACTTGCTAATCCATGAGGGAGGCAGGAGGCTGGAGTGGAATCTCTCCGAGCTATAATTACAAAGGGCCTAATCACGCCGGGGCTCTGCCTTTGAATAAATTTCCTTGCATTAAGGTTCTCAGATTCTCTGCCTTGCAAATGAGAATGACCCCAATTTCAGGAAGTTGGCCTCGGAGGGTTTTTTTTTTCTCTCCTTTTTTTTTTTTATTTCGAGTCCTGATTCGTGATGAGAGACTAATTCGTTACGCTAAAACATTAACAGCAATTTAAAAGGTCGAACGGGGGCTGTATAAACAAAGGAGCCTGGCCAGCACAACAAGGCAAAAGGAGACACAAGGACTGAGCCCCCCCTGCACCACCAAGTGCCAGAGTGCCCAGAAACTCAGCAAATGGCACCAGCATCCCCCCTTTGGCTGGAAATTTGAGGAGAAAAACAAAGCTGGGATCTTCATCCATCCATCCATCCATCCATCCATCCATCCATCCATCCATCCATCCATCATCCATCCATCCCACCCGATCCTGCTCCATCCATCCATCATCCATCCATCCATCCATCCCACCCGATCCTGCTCCATCCATCCATCCATCCATCATCCATCCATCTATCCATCCATCCATCCAATCCTGCTCCATCCATCCATCCATCTATCCATCCATCCCACCCGATCCTGCTCCATCCATCCATCCACCATCCATCCATCCACCATCCATCCATCCATCCATCCATCCATCCATCCATCCATCCATCCATCCATGCCATGGTTCCAGGTGACATGGTGACAAACAGCAGGGACAGGCTCCCCTGAGCCTTTGGCAGAGCCAGCCCTGGAGACACTTTGTAAGCAGCTCCCAGGGTCCCTGGGGAGGGAGATCCAGGCCCAGTCAGAGCTGCTTGATGGGATTTTGGGGGGAAGCCCTGGGCCACAGCAGAACCCTGATTCAGCTGACCCAGCTCCTTGAGGGACACTTGGTGTGGCTGAAGCCAGGCCCAGGTCGCAGCCTGGTGCCACTGCCACCCAAAGGGACACGCTCCATTTGGGCTGTGCACCCTGGGCACCCCTTGGCCCCAAGCTCTGCACTGGCATCACCCAGACAGGGGGGTCAGGATGCAGAGAGACATCCCAGGGACCTGGAATTCCAAGAGGAATCCCAAGGAGAGGACAAGCCTTTGTCCCCCACTCTGTCCTCGCTGCAGGGCTGGGTCCTGTCACCGCCCCTGTCCCCTGTGAGCACACACAGGATGTCCCTCCCTCGCCAGGCCAGGTCCTGCCCACACCCCCTCCTTCCTTTTGCCCAAACTGAGCCCTGGCTGCAGCCAGGAACGTGGCAAAGCCAGAATCTTCCCTGCCCACCGTGTCCCCTCTTTGCCCCAGTGACACCCCCTGCTCCGAGCCACCGGCAGAGATGGGCCTGGAAAGACTCAGGTCGGGATAAAACAAATCCTGGCAGCGGGCAGGATGTGATCCTGCATCCCTGGAGCCTGTGGTGTCCCATCCCTGTGCTGTTCCCAGGTCACAGAGGAGGTCCCAGGCCAGCCCCCCGATTTGGGACCCCCCCATGGCAGAGGGGACACATCCCCTGCCTCAGCCCGAGGTGGCTTTTGTGTTTCCAGGCAGTGTTTGTTCAGAGCCAGGCCCAGCTGCTCTGTTTGCTTCTCATCTCTTTCCTCTAATGATGTTTGCTCTGCACCCTCCACCCACTGCCTGGGCCCTGCTGGGGTCTCCCCATGGCTTCCCCACCTTGGTCCCCAGCATTCCTGTCCCATCCCAGGGGGAAGCTACAGGAAATGAGGGAAAAGCCCCAGAAAAGTGGTTTTTCAAGGAGAGGAAATACGTTATTTTATCCTGTGTATCCCCCTCCTTCAGAAGAAGCCTGGCCTTGGACACTGCAAGTCGTGAAGGGAATTATCCCTCCCCCCCCAGCTCTTTTTAGTCCCCTGCCAGCCCTTTTTGGTGGCAGAACAGGAAAAAATAAAGAATAAAAAAAGGGAAGTAGAAAACTAAGGGATGTCCTTCTCCAACTCTGCCCTTGCTAACACAGGACATGTGGAAACTGAAAAAAAATCCAAAATATTTATTCCTTTCAGCAATATAAAGGAGGAAAAAAGGCATTTTCACCTGCCATTATCTCATTGCACAGGGGGAAACGGAGGCCCTGGGAGCAGTGATGGCTGCACTCTGCCCCATTGCTGCCACCCTGCAGCAAACCCATTCCAGGGATTTGCCAAAATGCCTGATATCCACCCAAAAGTCTCCCATGGAAGCAAAGCCTGGATCTGCAGCAGCGACACACGGGGGCCCTGAGCTCCTGGAGAATGGATTCCTCCTCCTCAAGCCTCTCCAAAAGCTCCATCTCACTTGCACCTTGCTGATTTTAATTATTTTTATTTAAACTAGCAGGTTTCCCTCTGCCACTTCACACTCCTTGCTGCCCCGAGCAGGAGGGAGCTGAGCCGCCTCTCGGTAAATATGTGCAGCAGGAAACAATAAATAAACAAATCTTCCCTGGTCGAGGCAAGAAGTGAATCACAGAGTCACAGAACTGCTCTTTCCACACCCCCCTGCTCCTCTGAGATAGCTTTTCCCAGCTCTGATTTCTGAAAAAACAAAGGGGGAGCAGCCCCAGCACCCATGTGCTGCCCCAAAATTCACTCCAGCAGCCCAGGCTGGTGGCACAACCTCCTCAGCGATAAAAACTTTTGCCTGTGAGAGGTGTGGGGGGGACCTGATGGGCACAGGCAGCTGCCTGGGGGGTGGCAGAGGGGTTCCCCTGCTGATGGTCCCCCTGCCACCCCCTCTCATCCCTCCCTGAGGATCAGGACCTGCATTCCCAGTCACCACCACCAAGATCCAGGCACCAGCAGTGTCACCTGCCCCCAGGTTATCATTAACCTTATTTACTATTTCCAGTATCTCCCTCCTGCCTCTGCCCTTCTTCTCCACAGAAAATCCCTGGATTTTACCACACAGCCTGTATCCCACTGCAGGAATGATGCATCCCCACAGCCCAGTGAGGCATTTTGTGGGGGGCAAAAAAAAGCAGGATTTGGTCCTAAAATCACTTCCTGCACTGTTTTAGAGCTGGGCAATGAACTGGTCCTTTAGCAGAGGAACATCTCCTTTCAGCAACCAGGCCTGGGTGGGATAGGTGAGCTCAAGGTGGGCTGGGGTGAGCCCAAGGTGGGATGGGATGAGCCCAAGGCGGGCTGGGGTGAGCCCAAGGCAGGCTGGGGAGAGCCCAAGTGGGTTGGGGAGAGCCCAAGGTGGGCTGGGGTGAGCCCAAGGTGGGATGGGGTGAGTCCAAGTGGGTTGGGGAGAGCCCAAGGTGGGCTGGGGTGAGCCCAAGGTGGGATGGGGTGAGCCCAGCATGGGCTGGGGAGAGCCCAGGGTGCCAGGCAGGGCTGCTCTCACCTTCCAGGTGGCCGTGTTCCTCCGGAAGTAGGCGAACATCCGCGTGAACCAGTTATAGATTTCATTCAACGTTAGCTGCCTGTCGGGGGTCTCCAGGATGGCCTGGGCAGCCAGAGGGGACAAGGCTGTCACTCGCGGGGTTGGACACCCATCCCGAGGGGCAGAGATGGGGCTCAGCAGGTGAGGGGGGACTCAGGGAGGGTTTTGGGGTGCAGAGCTGGCTCAGGGAGCCTCTCACCTGCCGGATGAGCGAGGCGTACGTGAAGGGCGGCCGGACGTCGGCGTTTTTGTAAAACTCGTGATTCTGTGCAAGCTCTGCAGGGGGACAACAAACAGGGGGAAGCTGGAGTGAAGGGACCCACTCTGCCCCTCAGTAGGGTGCTGAGCCCCACCCCGGAGCTCACCTGAAGAGATTGGGGTGCAGAACTTCTCCGAGTTCCTCCTGCGGATGGGCCCCACGTTGTGTAAAGTGGAAGAGCTGATGACGGAGGGGCCCTGCCGCAGGGGGGTGATGGGCGCTGTGGCCGAGGTGGGGGGATGAGGTAAACCATCAGGAAACGTGTCGGAAGTGCTCTTGGAGAGGGTGGCACTGGAGACCAGGTTCAGCTGCACGGACAGGCAGGGAGGGATGGGGTTGGGAAGGCTGGGAAAGCCCCAGGAACAGCGGTAGCTCCAAAGCAGGCAGGGAGGGGGTGGCAGGGGGGGCACCTGATGGGCTTGGAAAGGATGGGAGGCAGCCAGTGGGTGAGGATGCAACGGTGGGATGGGGATGGACCCATGGGATGGGGATGGATCAATGGGATGAGAATTAATCCATGGGATGGGGATGGACCCACGGGATGGGGATGAATCCATGGGAAGGGGATGAATCCATGGGATGGGGATGAACCCCTAGGCTGCACCCATGGTATGGGGCTGCACCCACTCCCTGTCAGAGCTGCTGGAGCAGCTGCATTTCCCTCCTGCTCGTGGCAAAAGGGCCCAGGCAGTGCCAGAAGGTGGCCAGGAAGGCACATCCATCCCACGGAGCCCACCCAGGTGACGGTGCACAGGGCAAGGAGGGGACAGCAGCCATCAGGGAGGGGACATAGAGGGCAGGAAGAGGGACTCACGCTTACAGGCTGGCTGAAAGGCTTTGGCTCTGAAGGTCTCATGTGAAGATGGGCCATCATTGCTTGGAGACGCTCGCTCTCCTTGGCCAGCTGGGGGAGGCAGGAAGCAGGAGGGGGATGGTCACATAGTGCCAAAGTCACCACGGAGGTGCCCCCAGCCTGGAGGAGCTGCCACGAGCCCCCAGAGCTGGTCTGGACAGGCAGCAACCCCCAGGGTGTCCCTGCAGGTGCCACCTCCTGCCCCAGCGGGGCTGTGACCCTGTGGGGGCTGCTGCACCCACCATGGGGGGCACAGGGGCCGCTCCAGCTCCCTGTGTGCACTCAGGAGGAAAATCCACAGATTCCCAGAGCCCCCAGGCTGCCACCCACCGGCAGGGCCACCCACTACAGCCCTGGGTGCTCTGGTCCCCGTGGCCAGTGCCTGCTGTCCCTGTCCCCTTTGCCCTCCTGCTGCTCCCCAGCAGCTCCCTGTCCGTCCGTCCATCCATCCCCCCGTGTTCCCACATCGCTGTAATTGCTCCCCGCCGCTGTTTACTCCCCGCAGTGAGCACAAGGCTGAAATATTCACTCTGGCACCAGGAGAGATTTTGAGCCCGGCGGAGCCGATGGGATCTGACACCCCGCTCCCTTCCCGTCACCTTCCCTTTCCACCGGAACCCCTCAAGCTCGGGGGGTCCCCGCGCTCCAGCCAAGCCCCCTGGCAGAACTAGGCGAGGAAGGGGTTAAAAGCAGGAGTTTGCCGCAAGTTTGGAGCAGCTCGGCTGCTTTCGTGCTGCCGGTGCTCATTAGAGCTGACAGCTCTCCCCTCGTGATGCAGCCGGCACAGCGGGAGCTCCGCGCTCCAAACTTTCTAATTGGTGGCTCCGTGGCAGGTTCCTCTCTGCACACACAGCTCTGCTCTCGCCCTTCAGCTTTTTTTTTTTATTATTATTTTATTTATTTTTTCCCTCCTCCCTTTTTCCTTTCCCTCCCCTCTTTAAGCCCCACTAATTGCTTTCAACCTCTGGCTTTGGTGAGCAGGGTGGATGGCAGGGATGGCCTGGGAGGACGCAGCCCCCACACCCACCCGGGTTTGGCTGTGTCCCCTCATCCCACAGCCCCTGTAAATCTAATTTTGGGTAGGGGGTCCCAAGGGTGCTGCACATCTCGTCCTGCTGTGCCGTGGGCCGCTGTCCCCTGTGGTGTCACACCGAGCTCCTGCCAGCCCCAGGTGCTGTCACACCATGGGGGTGACCCCCTGCTCCATCCAATTTTCCAATCCCCCCTCATTTCTTCCCCTTTTCCCCCCACCTCCCTTCTCCATTAACCAAATTATGCAGAGCACGCTGGGGGCTCAGAGAGGCTGGGAAAAGCACTATTTAAAGAGCTGCCTTGCCAAAAATAGCGCCTCAAACTTGGGCTCCAAAGACCACGTTCAGCCACCAAAATAAGTGGCCTGGTTTCCAAGCAGCCCCGTGGCTCCCAGGGAGGTGGCACAGCCCATGTGGGGACAAACCCTCCTGGCAGCACCTGCCTTCCACATCTGTGGCATCTCCTTTTAGCCATGGGGACACTTTGGGATGAGAGGAGAACTGGTCTGAGGGCTTGATTTGCACCTGGATGCAGGATTCCTGTTTGGGAAGGGTGTTTAAAACGAGTCCCCAACCCTGTCACCCTCTCCTGCATCCAAAAGCACAGGGTGACAAAGAGGTGGCTTTTTGTCCCCCTGTTGGGGGCTGGGGTGAAGCACCCACCTGTATCTCCAGCTGCTGTACCACTTGCATCTGGACTCGACACTGGGCCGTGCTTCGGTCATCAAGTGCATGTTCTGTGTTGAGGTGTCTGGGGAGGAGAACACGGAGGCTTGGTTAGGCCTGGACGTGCCCAAAACTCAGCCCCTCTGTTGGTGCCACACCTGGGATCAGCCCTGACCTGCAAACTGCTCAGCTATGCTCCAGCACTGCTGCCCAAAGCGGGGGGAGCATGGGGGAAACTGAGGCACGGAGGTGACTGAGCACACCAGGCTGTGGCACCATCCCAAACCCAGGCTGGAGGACACTCAGCCCTACCCGAGGCCGCCCAGGGGTGTTTAGGAGCAGCCTCTGGCAGAGGGAAAGCCCATGGATTTTCCTGGAGCAGGCTGCTGGCAGGAGGTGCCAGGAGGACCTGAGGAGCAGGTTCCCAGGACAAAGGCAGCGTCATGGGAGGCTGCCTTACACGCTCCAAGGAAAGCCCTGAGGGCAGAAGGTGGCATTTCCAGGCTGTTCCCCATGCTGCCACTTTTCCTGCCTCGTGTTCACAAGGTGCTTTGTTTAGGAAGCACCAGGACCTTTAGTCCTCGATGCCCTCCCTCCTCCTCGGGGAGGGAAAGGGCTCCCGGGGACAGGAGCCAGGGACATCCAGCCCCAAACCCAGCAAAGCAGCAGCCTGGGGACAGAGCCAGCCCCAAGGCCAGACCATGTCCTTGCTGGGGTGGGCACAAACCCAGGGGATCCTCACTGGAGGAGAGGGATGGTTTGGAGGGGGACTTTGGGCAGATGCCACCCTCAGAACAACCCCAAAAGGTGATGCTGGGGGGTCCCAGGAGCTCTGTGCCAGATGCTGCCCAGACTGAGACTGAGACATCCCAGGAGAAGGCGCCTCAGGAGCTCTGTCCAGGCTGGCTCTGGATGCAGAGGATGGCAGGAGTCTCGCCCGGCTGCCTGTGAGAGCCTTCCAGCCCCAGCGTGCACAGACAAGCCAGGGAAGCAAGCCCTGCTGCCAAACCCATCCGTGAGCAAAGCCCCCAGAGCCTCAGCCCTGCTCCTCTCCCTGCATGGCACAGCCAGGGCACAGCTGCTTCTCCAGGGGAAAAAAAGCCATCGGAGCCAAGTGGGAACGGAGCCATTTCCCACTGACCTCACCCTGATCAACCACAGCTCCTAGGCCACGCTGCCCCCTCGCAGCCCAGCACAGACCACCCGAGCTGCTCCATCAGGGGGTGCTCGGAGCAGCTCCGAGCTGCTGCCCACACTCAAGGCAGGGTCCAGGCTCCAGCTGGGCTTGGCCTTTGGGAGCTATGAGTTTTCTGTCTGTCTGTCTGTCTGTCCCACACCCCAACACATGCCCAGGTGTCTTGGTTTAGAAGACACCAGGTTGGCAGGGAAGGGACAGAAACCCTTCCCCAGTGCTGCTGGGAGGCTGCCCTTGTGCCCAGGGGGACGGGAAGGTGGGACACAGGGACCCTGGCTGGCACAGCACGGCTCTGCCAGCCCCGTGACCCTTCCCTGCCAACTCCAGCTCCCATCCTGGAGCTTGCTCATCTGCCCCGTGCCACCCAAACATGCCCTGCCAGGCAGGAGGAGACGCCTTATCTGGCTTCACCCCGTGACTCAGAGGCAGAGGAAGGAGGACACGAGAGAGTCTGAGTCATCCTCTCATGCCCGGGCTGCCTTCGCACCTCCTCATCCTCCCGGGCAAGGCCTCTGCTCAGCTCCTTCCCTGAGAAAGAGTGGCACAGTCCAAGGGATGTTCCCACTGGAGCCAGCCCAGAGGACAGAGGATGAGTCTGGAAAACCCCAAAACCCGCCGGCCGTGGAGCGCGGTGCTCTCCGAGCAGACAGCCGGGGAGGCGGGGGAAGGAGCCCGCCAGCCCGTCAGCTCCTTCTGATGTCTTTGCTAAAAATCCTGGCTACAAAGAGATCTAATTGCAAATGAACTAATTAAGTAAACCTCTGACGAAGCGTGAAAACAATTTGTTTGACCCTGACGCTAGCAGAGGGCTCTCCGACAGCAGAGTTAATCAGTCAGCGCCGGAGCCCACAAGCGGTGTCAGCGGTGCCATCTGCCATCTGCTGCCTCCCCCCGCGCCCCCCAGCAGGGCTGCCAGCCCCCCTCGCCTGCTGCCGGCGCCTGCCCGGGCTCTGGCCTCCTCCAGATCATTCATTCATCCAGGGTTTGGCTTGGAAGTGCTCATAAAGCTCATCCCATTCTACCTTTGCCATGGGCAGGGTCACCTTCCACTGCAAGCCAGCCCGGCCTCGGACACTTCCAAGGATGGGACAACACCAGCAGCAAGCCCTGCTGTGTTTTCTCCTTCTCCATGTGGTCACCCAGCTCTGGGAACACACTTTGGGATGTCTGAACCAATTCCCAGGATCTTCCCCTCCGCCAGCTCCGTTCTGTCCCAGGCTGAGTCAGAAAAACCTTCCTCAAAAAGGTGACACTTACTTGACAAACTGCCCCAAGTCCTCACAGAGGGTTTCGCAGCCAGGCCACTTGCACTCTCCGTGGCCGTAGAGCGGGTGGGAGCCGGGGGTCTCTTCATGGGAAGAGCTGCACAAGAGGGAAAGGAGCCTTCAGATGGTGCAGCTGAGATGCTCCAGCATTCCCAGGCATGGGGACAGCCCTGGGACACCCATGGGAGACCCCACAGTGATGGCTCCCTGTCCTCTGTGGGTGCAGCAAAACAGTGCCAGTCTTCTTTCATGGGGTGGGCAGAAACCCCCCACTCCTCCCAGCCCTGCGGGTGATGGATCCCAGCCCCTTCCATCTCTCCAGGAATAAAAACACAAAGTGCCAGGGCCCGACCCGGCTCTACCTGTCCCTTCTCGGCGTGTGCATGGTGCTCTGTCCATTGGGCAGAGGGTGATGGGAAATGGGAGGTGAGACCTTGGTGGCCGAAAACGAGGTAGAGTTGGAGGTGTTGGTGGTGAGGTCAAGACCTTCCTGCTTAATGCTGTCCTCGACGGGCTGGGCGGCCGTGACCTCCTTCCAGAGCTGCTGGAGGTCTGAGGGGCAAACAGCTGTGGCAGAGAGTGACCAAGGTCAGCAGGGACACGAGGCAGCACCCAGGGCTTCCTCCCTGCTCCCTGACTCCCCAAATCTCACCCAGCACTGGGAGAGCATCACCTGGAGCTGGGCACAGCTAGGGGAGGCTGCACGACCCCATTGGGAAATCCAAACCAAGGCACCTGCAGCACCCACAGAGCCGCTCCCAGAAGGGAGGAGAGCCTGTTTTCCCAAATCCTGGCACCCCTGTGACAAAGAGGTGCCCCAAATCCTGACACCCCTGTGACAAAGAGGTGCCCCAAATCCTGGCACCCCTGTGACAAAGAGGTGCCCCAAATCCTGACACCCCTGTGACAAAGAGGTGCCCCAAATCCTGACACCCATGTGATGAAGAGGTGCCCCAAATCCTGACACCCCTGTGATGAAGAGATGCCCCAAATCCTGGCACCCCTCTGCCACAGGAACCCTGAGCCCAGCCCTGCATGGCTCCGACTGCTGACACCATCACCCCCCAAACTTTGGGGGCATCACAAAACCCAACACCACAGCCCCTGCCCAGCCCCCCTCACCCAGAGCTGGGCAAGCTCCAGCCCAGGAGCCCCCCCAGGCTGGGGTCCTTACCTTGGGGCAGGGTCTGCAGGGGCACCGTGCCCTGCCCCGGGGGGAGGCTCACCAGGCCCTGGCGCTGCAGGTTTAACAGGTGCTGCTGCTGGAGCTGCTGCATCTGCAGGAGCTGCTGCTGGAAGGCCAGCTGCTTGTTCCCCAACGGCTGCCGAGACAAAAGGAGGGACAAATCCAGGCCTTATTCCCGGCCTGGCAGGGCAGGCGGGGGCTGGAGGCCGCGGCGAGGGGCGCTGGCAGCGAGGGGTGGCAGCGGTGGGGACACCGCGTTCGGCCGTGCCTCCATCCTGGCTGCGGGGCCTGCTCAGCTCCCGGCTCAGCCGGACGGAGGCTTTGATCTATCGGAAGAGGAGGGGAAGGAAAGGGAAAAGGGGAAGGGAAAAATAAAGCGCTGGAAAGAAAGGGAGAGAGAGGAGCTGTGCCGGGAGGGACTCGCAAAGCCCGGCTGGCGGGGGTCCCCACAGGGGAGGCTCAGCTGCGGGGTTGGTGTAAAAAAAGGGGGGGTCCCAGCAGGCAACAGGCACAGAACCCTCCTGTAAGGCAGAAATTTATCCCTGTTTGTAAAAAATTACAGTTATGAGCCTTTTCTTGGTGAGGGGCTGAAAGTGGTGCAGGGGAGGGGGCGCCCAGTGCCAGCAGCAGTGTCCCCACCCTGGCCACAAGCACCCCCAAGTAGGTGCCTCTCCCCCCACCCCCCCAAAGCTGGCCAGGCTCTGACCGGCATCGCTGGCCCTAAACTAGTTAGGCAGGATGGGTCCCTGGGGAGGCGCCGAGAAATCCATGAGAATTAAGTGAAGGGGAGAGAATTCAATTAGGGCTGGGGACAGGCAGCTGCTAATCCGAGCCGGCAGGGAGAGGGGAGCTGCCCTGGGGCTGCCCGGCCTCATTAGTGGGGCAGGCGGCTCCGTGACCCCGTGAACCCCCCCAAACCCCCCTGTTTGGACAGACGGTGCCGGCGGGGAGCGAGGAGCCGGGCTGGGGGCACATCCCCCCTCTCGCTGCACTCTGCAGCCCCCCAAAGGATTATTTCCATGTTTGTGCTCTCACTGAGGAGCACAAGAGCTCTGCAGTCAGGATGTCCTGTTTTGTGAGCATCGTGGGGATTCAGACCCCCCAGGCACTCGGAATTCCGAGGAACTGGTGATCCCTGAGGCTGCATCAACAGGGAACAGCACACAGACTCTGTGGCAATTCTAGCCCATGACTGAGTTCTTTGGGGCAATCCCAGCCCATGACTGAGTCTGGGGCAATCCCAGCCCATGACTGAGTTCTTTGGGGCAATCCCAGCCCATGACTGGGTTTGGGGGCAGCACCCAGGGTCTCACTGGATGCAGGTGCACCCCTGTGGATGCTGTTGATGCTCAGCCTTGGCTTTGTGAATCAGAGGGTGAGGATGGGCTCCAAACCCCTCTCTGCAGCATCAGGCACAACCACGTGTCCTGACTAGGGTACAGATGGAGTTTAATTCCAGTTTCTCAGCCTCAGAGAGACATGTGGACTCTCCCTGTCCTCTCCACCCCTTGGCCACAGCGGAATTGCCTCCCCGGAGTCAGATCTGGATCCTCCCTGGCTCTGTCTCAGCCCTGCACCTCTGAGGCTTAAAGATCAAGGCACAAATCAAAGCAATTCCTACTCAATGAAGAGAAATCCCTGACTCCTGAGCCACTCCTGAAGGTTCCAGGCCATGGGATCAGCAGGATGGAGGGAAAAGGGCAGGACCAGACTGCAGCCCGAGGGCTTTAACAGCAGCTTCTCTGTCCCCTAGGGTGTCCCCCAGGCGAGGGGAAGCTCTGCCACCGTGTGGGATGGACACACTGGCCTCGCCTTGGTTAGAAACAGCAGCTGGGGTGGGAAGGGATGGGATGGGACAGGATGGGATTCTCCTCCTCTTCCCGGCTCCACCACCGCCCTCCCCCAGGGCCTCGGGGCAAGCCCGAGCTCTGCTCCAACACAGCCTCATCCGCGTCACTTCCAGGCTGTGGTGCTAGGAGTGGATGAGGTCAGGAGGATCCCTGGGCACGCTGCCTGCATCCCACAGGCCAGCCCGGCTCTCCTGACCCAGCCTGGTCGGATTCAGACCCCCGGAGCCCCCCGGGCAGCCCTGACCCACACGTGACTCTCCGGGGATGCTGGTGATCCTGGCGATGCGAAGGTTGAACCTGCAGCTTCACATGCCTCGAATCCCATGTCCCCCCAGCTTCCACAGACCAGGAACAGGAGGAGCAGCCCCAGGAACTCGAATCCAAGCCAAACCAAGCTCTGGTCCTATGGGGAGCCAACCTGCCGTGTCCAGGGAGCAACTGTGGCACCACACACCTCTAAAGCCCTGAGTGATGGGTGGATGCAGAGCCATCCACCAGCCCACGGGCTCCAAGCCAAGCTTTCCCTGGACAAACCAGCCTGGGGAGAGCTTGGATGACAGCCCCAGCTCACACCCCTTTGATCCTCACGACCCCCATTCCTGTTGGAAAAGCCACTCCAGGAGGAGCTGGCTCTGTGTTGGGGCTGAATCCTTGGGCTTGGCTCCCCCAGTCCATTCCCAGCTCATTCCCAGCACGGGGCTGGGGGTCTGCAGCATCACCGTGCATTAGATGCAGCTGAGTGGGTGCAGCTACCGGGGCAAGAGGCGCCGTCACTTTGATTTATGAGCACATCAGGAGGAGTTTGCGCCGTGACACGCGGGACTGACAGCAGCACTTCATTAAGCTGACACCGGGGTTAGGCGCCAGCAGCCCTCCCTCCCCACCCTGCCTGCTTCAGGAGAGGGACAACCCCTGCCCTCAGCAGCTCTGGGGACACACAGAGACCCTCCCAAGGGATTTTGGGGTCTCTGCACCCCGTTGTTGCTCGGAGGAACCAAGCATTCTGGGAAGAGCAGGATGGGAGACACGAGGGTGAGGGGCTGCACCACAGCTCCTTGTTTCCCCCACATCCAGGACGCTGCTGGAGGCTGGGGGGTGGCCTTCACACCCCAGCACAGGAAAATGCTCCAGGATGGGCTGGAGTGTGCCACAGCTCATCCTGGTGGGATGCATGGATTCATGCATCAGCTGCCTTGCTCTGCCCCTTCCTCATGCCCCCAGTGTGGTGCAGCACCCATGGACACAGAGCATCCTTAGGGACAGGACGCTGCTGACAGGCTCTTCCCACACATTTCCATCCTCTTATCTGTCCTCCCCTTCTCTGGGGTACCCCCAGCTGTCCTGCTCCTGTGGAGATCAGATCTGCTCCTCCAGGAGACGCTGCCCCCGCCCCAGGGAGATCAGATCTGCTCCTCCAGGAGACGCTGCCCCTGCCCCAGGGAGATCAGAGCTGCTCCTCCAGGAGATGCTGCCCCTGCCCCAGGGAGATCAGAGCTGCTCCTCCAGGAGATGCTGCCCCTGCTCCCAGCTCCTTCCTGGTGCCCTTCCCACCTGCAGATCCCGCTCTGAGCTGCTGACTCACAGCAGTGCCAAGAGGAGCCCTTGGAATCAGGCGGAGGGGATGCAGGAGCTGGATTTACAAATCCTGCAGCGGGGCAGGAATTGAATCTGGTAGTGGGTTTCCATGAAAGGTGCAGGGGCAGCTCTGTGGAGGCATCCCAGACACTCCAGCTCTTCCCTGTGTTTCAGGGAAGCCACAGCAGGACCATTCCCAGCAGGCAAACATCAACACAGACTTTAGGAACATCAGCTTCCCAAATTTTTGGTGTGAAACCAAAGCTTACCTAAGGATTTTGAGGAAGGAAAACACTGACATCCCCTCGCTGGGACCCCCCTCAGTGCTTTTCCCAGCTGGAAAGCTGGACCCACACCCCTCCAGCAGCATCCAACACCCCTTCCCCCTCCTGCTACACCCTTTCTTGTTGGATAAATTTCCCATCTCCTCTGTACCATTTAATTAAAAGTTAACACGCGCTTTTTAAAGCAGAGCCCGCTAAGCAAGCGCTTTGTTAGAGCTTAATTATATCCCTGCTCGGTGCTGCAAGAGAACATCGCCAGGGCCAGCAGGAAAGTCCTTGAGGAAGCTCACATTTACGCCTCCCCCGTTTCCCGGAGCACCAGCAGCTCCTGGAGATGGCTCTGATAACCCTGAGCCTGTAAATGCACCAACATCCCACACTGAGAGCCTGGCTGAGGCTGGAGCAGGTGACCCTGAACCACTGCAGCCACACTGGTCCCCTGATGCCAACGTGGCTTTGCCACTGAGCCCCCCTTGTGCCACCCCAACACAGAGTCTGGACTTAAAATCTTCCCTCCCTGCCAAAAATCTGAGTTTCAAGTGCTGGGTGTCTGTGTCTGTCAGGGTACTGGATTTTGGGTAGAGTGACGGCCACAAACAGCCCCAGCAGCTCTGCTTGCACCAGGGACGTGGAGGGAGTGGCTCAGGAGCTCGTCCCTTGTCACTGGGAGCTCATGGAAGGACACTCAGCAGAGGGGCAGCAATGCCAGACGTGAATTCTGCAAAAATGCACTGCAAAAAAAACCCTGTCTGAAGCATTTTAGAAAGAGAGAAGGGCAAAAATACCCAAGGAAAAGGAAGGGAGGGAGCAGTGCTGTCTGCTGTTTGGGCTCTGTCCCCAGCCTCTGTGTGACCAAAACACAGCCACAACCCCTTGGGGGGCATCACTGTGCCCTTGGGGGCAAAACCTGCTGTGGAAAGGGGATTCACAGGAGCACAAAATGAGTCTCCACTAGGCACCGGCCTGCCCAGCACTGCCAACGTGGCCCTGGGGGGCTGAGAGCCCTGCCCACCTCAGAGTCTCCTGAGGAAAAGCCCTTTGCTGGGATCACTGCTGTTTCTCATATTCCCTGGGCTTTGGAGAGCCGCCCTTCCTGGCAGGAAAAGCTCTGCTTCAGCTGCCACCTGCCCAGCCCTGCCCACCCACCAGGGCACTGCTGCGCCAACTCAGCCAGGACTGGGCTGCCCAAGCTGAGCCTGGCAGGGCAAGGGCTGGGCTGAGCCTTCCCTGATCCCACCACGGCAGGATTTGGGGAGTCCTCACTCTCTGCTGGGGGGCTGGGACCTGTCCCTGTCACCAGAGAGGCCTCTGTGTCACCCCACATCTTGTGGATGCACCAGGTCACAGGGAAGGAGGAAGAGGAGAAGGAAAAAGACGAGGAAGAACAACTCCCAGTGATTGGACTGGCCACCCTGGCACATCCAGAGCAGCATGTCCCCATGTCCCATCCCTGTGGCTCCCTGGGGTGCTGGGGTCCACTTTTAATTTGCTGCCAGCTCTGCTGGCCCGGTGCCCTCCAGGTGAGCTCACCTCTTTGGGTTGCTGCTTTCCGGCTTGCTGCTGGGTCAACAGCTGCAGGTGAAGCTGCTCCTGCTGCTTCTTGTAGTATTCCTGCAGCTGGGAAGGGGAGAGAGCAACAGGATCAGCAGAGGAACCACCCCATTCCCATCTCACCACCCCGTGCCCAGCGCCGAGGCTTCGGCACAGCCATGCCGGCTCCTGGCACTGTCACCAGGGCAGGCTCCCTGTGTCACCCGGTGCAGGGTGGGAGGGAAAGGACCCACCAGGGGAGTCAGGGCAGCAGAGAAGCCCTGGGCACGCATTGCCAAAGCCCCTGCATCCCCATGGCCCTTGAACCTCCCCAGTGCCCACCCTGCTGTTTATTTTAATGCCAACCCACTGCCCCTTGAGAGAAAAGCAGGCTGGCACATCACAGAGCATTTCAGGGTGGGGAAACTCCAGTTTTGGCATGATGGCATCCCAAAACACGCCTGACAAGTGCTGTGAGAGCCAGTGGGGTCCCAGCTGGGGAGGACCAGAAGCAGATGCAACCCCTGGCCTGTGAGAGCTGGGGGTTCAGTCCTGCAGTCAAAATAGCCCCTCAAATCAAAGCAGAGGTGTTTCTGAGCCATTAAAACAGGGATAAACCCCCTGGATCCACAGGGAGCCACCAGAAAAGGTCCCAGTGTCCACATGCAGCGCTGGGATCTGCTGGCATCGCTGCCAGCTCTTGCCCTGGCCCCTAAATAAACCGTGGGTGATGGATTTGCTGCGTGCAGGGAGGGGGAGAAAGGCACGGGGAGGTCAGAGAGACCCCCCAGCCCCCTCGCAGGGGCTCAGGAATGTCCCTGGGGATGCCGGGAAGCCTTTATCAGCTCGGGGCTGCCGGCAGCGAGTGGCTGTTTGTGTCGGAGAACAGGTTTGGAGGGGCTGGGTGTTTACCCCTGAGCCAGCCCGAGCCAGGGAGCTGCGGCGTGGCCGGGCTGGGAGCAGGAACATTGGGTCAGGGGTGAGAGGTGTGATGTTTGGTTTGCTGCCGGTGGAGAATGTGAGCTATTCCGGCCTGGGTTGTTTAATTTGCAGTCAAACGTGTTTCTTTATCCGGCTCCAAAGAGGCTTGTGGAAGGACCCACCCAGGGTAGTGTTTACCCTTTGTTCTTTCCCTGGGGCCAACCTTGAATCCTTATCAGCCTGTTTGGAGTAAACAGGTACTGGAGGCAGGAGGAAGGGTGTGGAGGATGCTTGGGGGGTTTCTCCCTCTCTCCCTCCTTCCCGCCGGCGGGAGCTGTTTACCCAAGCAGACCTATTTTGTTTCAGAGTGGAAATCTGCTTTTTTTTCCTTCTCCTCCTTTTTCTTCCCTCCCCATCTGACTAAAATCTCTGGAAAAGCCGAGAAGGGCCATGAGAAACAAACCTCAGCTCTGGAGCTGGACACAGGCACCTGCCCAAAGCCCAGCAGTGGCCACGGGGGCTCTGCCTGGGGCACATCGAACCAAGAGCATCCACCCCAACCCCGGCTTTGCCCAGGAGCTGGGCAGCCCCAAATCCCTGAGCAGGAATTTTGTAGGTTTTGAGACCCTGGCTCAGGGTGGCAGCACCAGCACTGTCAGCACCTGCAGCTCTTTTCATCCCTGGACGTGCTGGGAATCCCAAAGGAAACATGTGGAAAGCAGAAGGAGGAAAGGACCCATTCTTCTGCCTCCGACAAACTCCAGCATTCCGAGACCGCGGTGGGAATTGCCTGGCTGGATTCAGCTCCAGTGCAGCGTTACCTGTTGCAGCATTATCGCCTGCTGCTGCTGCAGGAGAGCCTGGAGCTGGGGCGGGGACAGGATCTGCTGCATCTGCTGCGGCGTGATCATCTGTGGGGACATCATGGCCACGGACACGGGGACCTGCGACAGCAAGGACACGTCACCACTCCCAACCCCGACCCGCAAAACTCGCCCCAAACACCAGCAGTGCCTCTCCCAGAGCATCCTCCGTGTCTCCCCTCCCACATCTCTGTCACCTCTGGGTGAAGCCCCTGGCCACTGCTCCGTCCCCTGGGACATGGCAATGGCAGGGAGGTGTCCCCTTGTGCTGCTGGCACCAGGATGAAGCTTCCTGAACCATGAGCTCCCCCACAGTAAGCTGAGGGCTCTCCTTTAAATGCAATTTAAGTGGGGGAACTGGGCACCAAACCACAGCTCCCTCCCCTGCTGGGAGCATGGGAAGGGTGGAGGGAAAAGCCAGGGAAGTGGGAAGATACCGATCACCCAAATAACTCTGCAGAGCACCGAGGAAGAGGTTACGGGGTTCTCCAGACACATCAAAGCTTTACCTCCAGCTGACACCAGTAACTCCCGTAATTACTGTGCCAAGAGGAGGGAGGGCCGAGGGAACCTGCCAGCCTCTGCCTTTGGTTATCAAAACACGGGTCCACACCCCAGGCAAAGCTCCTGGGAAGGTGTCAGTGATGGATCCCAGCCCTGCTGGGTCCTGCCCAGGTGGAGCAATGCCCGGATGGAGCCATCAGGAGCTGCCTTGTCCTGGCCTTCCACTGATCCCACAAGCCCGAAGCCCTTCCTGAGGCTCTGGGCAGGGTTAGGGCCTCACTGTAATTTAATGACCCTCCTGGATGCCTTCTATTCCTGGGAAAGCAAATAAGAATTGCTGGGTAGGAGCCACCAGCAGCCACAGGCTCTTCCAGGGGATCCCAGGAAGAAGCAGCAACTCCTTGACATGTGGGATGGGACAAAGCACAAGCCAGGATCCAGCTGCACGCCAAGGATCTAGTTCTGATCCAAACTAAACAACTCCTCAGCCCAGCATCTCAGGACCTCAAAGAGCAGAGAAACCCAGCAAAGTCCCGCTGAGACCCTGCTTCCACCTGGCCTCCCCCAGCCAGGACCCCCAGTCATGCCCAGGCTGCCCAGTCTGGACCCCTTCCAGCCACTCCAGCGGGGATGGGACCACAGGGTGGCCCCTTGCAGTCCCTCCCATCTGTGATGGGTGTCCAGCTGACCTTCAAGGGAGATTGCAAAGCCTTATCTATTTACTCAGGCATTCTGCTGCAGGGAGGCGTGGGACATGGAGCGAGCTCTGTTTGTCACCAGCGTTTCCCCCTCCAGCCACCTCCGTGGCAGAGCTATTGATTAATTCCTCTGACTTCCCACCCAAGGGCTTGGAGCTCAGGAATGAGCCCCAGCACCCTGCAAGGCTCTGGCACCCACCAGAGAGCCCCGAGCCCTCCGTGGCACCAGCACCCAGCGAAGAGCTGCTGTTTGAGCACCCAGGTGCTCCCAGCCAGCTGTGCCAAGCCCTGGGTGAACATCTGGGCAGGAGGGAAGCTGGCGAGGAGAGCGAAGTGCGCGCCCAGGAGCGCCGCTAATTTCCTTCTGCCAATTCATCAGCCGGCAACGTGCTCGGAATGAGAGCCCCTAATTAATTGCTCCTCCACATCCCCCCCAGCCCGGGAGGGCTCCCTGCCCCCTCCCGCGGCCCCTCGAACACGTTTGCTGGCATTTTCAAATCGGAGGCATCCTAATTACCGGAGAGTTATAACACCTTCCATTTCTCGCCCAGCGGACTGACACCCTGTCAAGAGCAAAGAGAATTGCCAGAGGTTTTGACAACACTAATTGCCCCTATAATCTAAAAACACAAAGGAGAGGCGATTAGTCGAGAGGGCCCCAGCTCTCGATCCGACACGAGGTTTTCACAATGTTACAAGAAAACAAAAGTGATGCTTTTTAGAGTTTGATGGCTGCTAACAAAAGCAGAATTATATTTTCATACAACCTTTGTCTGCATTAAATGGCTTTTTTTTTCCTCCCCCCCCACTCGGATGTGGAGCTGACACGGAGAAATGGTGGTGGATCCATGTGAGGGTGAGGTGGGAATGGGGTGAACTTGAGAGGGGCAGCTCTGCTGCTTCCTTGGTTCCCGTGAAGAATTTCCCCACAGCGTGGAAAACGTTCCTCTCCCAGTTAAGGTTTCCAGGGAAAGCAGCAACTTTTAGTAAAAGAGGAAGTTCCAACTTACAGGTGGTTTTGCTCCCATTCATCCTATGCCTTGTGAATGTTCCAGCACTGCCTTGACCCCAGTGCGGGCCAGCAAACCCCACTGCTGGGGGTTCTCTATCCCAAGCTCTGGTGACAGTGCCAGCTGCCTCTGTTGGGGACAGAGGGAGAGCTGCTGCTCTGGCAAAACGAGATGGGGATGGAAATGGGGCTGGAAATGTTCATCCCAACCTGGCCAAAAGCCCCACAGGGACACACCCCAGGGTGGCCCTGGGACATCCCTTCACCTGCAGCCGTGGCCCTCAGTGACAAGACTGCCCATGGCAGGGAATGAGGCCACAGTTCATCCCTGGGTAACAGCAGGATCTGGGCAGCAACTGCCTCAAAACCTGGGATGCAGGTGGTCAAAGTGAGAGCTGAAGGGTGCCAGGCAGAGCAGCACAGGGGCTGTGAGGGGTGAATGTCACCCAGCTGCCACCACCCCTGGACACCAGAGCAGCACAGGGGCTGTGAGGGGTGAGTGGCACCCAGCTGCCTCCAGCCCCAGGCACCGGAGTAGCCGGGAAATGTCCTTGCAGCTGGCACATCCCTGGGGAAGCAGGTCCCGGCAGCAGCCCCGGAGCAGCAGCAGTGCCTGGGGACCAGCCCGACGCGTCACGAGCTGGCATCTGCCAGACACCGAGTCAGGAAGGGTTTGACTCACGCCTTGGCCGGCTGCCACCCCGCAGAAACTGCTTACTAACAGCTCTGGCTGCTCCCAGAAACACCCGGCGCTGCTCCGGCTGGCCAGCAGCATCTCCAGGGGCTGCTTTTCCAGGCGGGCCCGCCTGTAATCCCCGTGCCAGAGGACGGGGCGGGAGCAGCAGGCGGTGGGTGGAAAAGCAGGCAGGTATTCCAGGGAATATTCCCTCCCTGAGCCAAAGCCAGCTGAGGGAAGCAGGAGTTGGCTGTGTGGAACGAGGCAGGATGGGGAGCGAGGCTCTTGAGAAATTTTTCCTAAATTTTTTTGGGTTGTTTTTACGGGAAGAGGATTGAACTCCCAAGCGCGAGGCAGAGCGGGGAAAGCCACGGCCCAGCGGCCTCGGCTCGCAGCAGGGCTGTCATCAGAGGGACAGTGCCCTCCTGACCCCGGGGACAGCTGGCTTGGCACAGCCTGGGGACATCCTCCGTCAGTCTCCAAACACCCCTGCTCCGACTGTCACCCGGGCCGGGAGGTCACTGCAGGAGCCACCGCGTCCCCAAGGGCCACACGTCACCACCACTGTGGGAAGGGGCAGCTCCTGGTCCTTGCCTCAGCCACACAGCCCAAACCTCGTCCCCTCCATCCCTGCTGGCTCTGGGATCTTTGGGATGAACACCCCTCTCTTTCTCTCTGGAGGGTGCTCCTGGTTTCCCGCAGAGCTCAGGGCTGCACATCTGTGCTCTGATCCAATCTTGGGGTTTAACTCAGAAAACGCTTATGCTGTTTTTCCTAATTTTAACCACTCTTTTCAAATCCAAACCCAATAGAAACAAACCCAGGAGGCTGGGAACAGAATGGGGGAAACAACCACCAAAAGCAGCTTTGAGTTGTGCTGTTTTAGGGGCAGGGGATGAGCAAATCCCACCCCAGAGCACCCAATTCTCACAGGACAAGAGCAACCCCAACCCCCCTGGCACATCCTGGCCTCCCTTCTTGCACCCAGCATCCTTGGGCAAGCTCCAAGATCCAGCTGGCTCAGACAGTCTGGGAGTGCTCCCAGTGCCCAGGGCCAGGCAGTGATGCCACTGACACCGAGGTGACCCCAGCCATGGCTTATAAACCCTGAAGGGTGGCACAGGGCCACCTAAATGCTGCTGTGCCCCCTCTGGACCTCACCAGGCTGGGATAAGGCACACGTACACTAAAATCTGCCCAGGATCAAAGAAATGAAGCCGAGCCCCACGTGCCAGGCTGGGTTTTGAGGCTGTGGGTGGTTTTAGGAACAATTTTAGTAACACTCTGAACAGCTCCAGCACCAAAGGTTCAAGTGCCCTGGGTGGGGTGGCAGCAGGGTGAGCAGGTGAGGGGACACCAGCGTGGAGGACACCAGGCCCTGATGCTCAGCTTCATGTGAGGAAAAGGAGGAATCAATCCCCGGCCTGTTCAGCCCGTGTATCCTCGTTAGCACATCCTCATTAGCGCATCCTCATTAGCGCAGCCTTCCCGCTGGGGAGGCCCCAGTCACACCTGGCTGGGTTCCAGTCGCTGCTTGGGGACAGTGGCAGCAGAGGTGACAGCACTGAGCCCCCTCCTCAGCGAGCCCCTGTCCCCAGCACCACCCGGGCAGGGTCCCTCCATCCCCTGCGTGGCCACGGGGTGCTGGCACAGCTCTCACACTGATTGTTCTACAGGGACTAAAGTGCCTTTGCTCCTCTGTGAGCCCAAAACACCAGTCCCAGAGTGGGATGGTGGCAGTGGCACGGGGCTGGCAGTGCTGGGGGCTTTGGGATGGAGCAGGGACAGACAGGGATGCTCCAAGTTCAAATGGAAAAACCTCGGCACGAGCCCAGATGGACGGGCTGCTGGATTTTTTTTTCCCGGAGAGGGAACGCAGAAGGGCTGGTATTGATCTGTCTTCATTACCCATTTCACTCAAGTTTCAAATCAACAAAATACACTTTTCTGCTCCGCTGCCCTCTCCGCTGCAGCAGACAAAAGAAAAGCAATTTCCCGCAGTTTGCTCCAAACTCCTCTCCTCCCTTCCCTGGGTGCCCTCCAGCCCCGCTCCCCTTCCAGCCACTTGATCCCAGCAGAGCTGGGAGACTCCCAGCTCTGAGGGCACCCAAAGAGGGCACCCCATCACTCCCAGGTGCCTCCAAGCCAGCACTGACAACTTGGGGTGCTGCTTTTCCAGCACCTCCTTCCATTTTTGTAAGGATTTGCTTTACTGGATCCCAGAGGGATCTGCTGCTCCCACCATCCCAGGATGACAATGCCCTGCAACACTGAAAGCAATATTTTGTCAATGCCCACCAAGTTTCCAAGAGTTTTAAAGTTGAAAAAGAAATAAACCTATTCTTAAGTGTTTTAGAAAACCCAAAGATGGGTTTTGGGGGATTTTCTCCTTTCCTGCAGCTGTAACTGGAGTGACAACGTGAGACTCTCCACACACACCTCCAGGCATCTGTGGGAAGAGGGTCCCTACTCCAAAAAAAACTCCCAATCCAAGATGCTGCTGAGCCCAGCAGCTCTCTGGTTGTTTTTAAGCGCAGCCTGTCAGGAATGTCATTAATATTCCCGCTGGCTTGGTGCCCCAAAAACATCCCAGCCCCATCAGTGGGGTGACAAGGGGAGTGCATGGTGTGGGCAAGCACAGGGGGTCTCCTGCTCTCCCTGCCAGCACCAGGACCCTCCTGCTCATTCCCCCAGGACTGGGGGCCAGGAGCCAGCTGGCACGGAGCCGAGGGGAGACAAAATTCCCTGTGGATGTCGAAATCCATTCCCGTTGGGGGCTGCACATCCACAGGCAGGGACCCAAGGCCGGCACCCCAAGGACACCCCAATTCCCAAACATTCCCATTCTGCTGTGCTTCCTGCTGCCTCCAAGCCAAGGAGGCTGTGCTGGGATCCAGCCTTCCTCCTCCTCCTCTTGCAGCCGTCCTGGCCAGTCTCATCCACACCACCGTGCCTTAGATAAACTTCCTTTCAAAGGAGTCTGCTTAATCCCCTATCTCCCCTCGGTCAGATCCCGCTCCAGCTGCCGGCGGGGCCGCGGGGGGAGGGATTGCCGGGCGCTGCTGAGTTATGAGCTATTTCTGACTCACGTCTACAACTTTCACAAGTCCTTTTTGCAACACGGAGAGAGAAAAAAAGGGAGGAGGGGAGGGAGGGAGGGAGGAAGGAGATCCAGTTCGCTCCGGCAAAAGGCGCTGGCCAGATGGGCAGGCAGGGAGGGGAGGCTGGGGAGCAGCAGGCAAGGGAAGGACGGGATGTTCGGCTGCATCCAGCCGGGAATACCAGGGAGAGCAAGGAGGGATAAGCAGGAGGAGGAGGAGTGCAGGGACGCACACCCACGGAGGGGAGCGAGGCGCCGGTTACCGGAATCTGACTTCACCCTCGCCGCCTTTGTCCTCTGCAGACATTTTCCATGCAGTGACTGCATTTCCTTCCTGCCGGCACCGCTGGAAAAAGCCGCCTGTTTGTGCCGTAGGAGCCCTGACTAATTCCCACTGCTCCCACCCAGCTGCTGCTTCCCAAGCCGGGGGTTCTGGGATCTCCTGACCAGCCCTGGGATTTGCTGCTGGATGGCTCAGCCATGCCCTGGCACTCCAAGCCAGGAGAGGATCCCGGGATTGCCCATCCCAGCCTGGCTCCTGTTGCCACCTGGCTCAGCCTGGCACAGGCAGGACCTCCAGCTCCAAGAGCGCTTGTGCTAATTACTTTCCTTTGTTAATTAAACCCACGTGGCTCTAATAAGGTAACCTGCTGTTCTCCGATAAATTTAATTAGCCTGAAGGGAGAGCCCCTCCGCACAGCTATTTAAATTGTCACTTCCCATCGCCGGGGCTTTGCTTCTCCCTGCCTCCCGCCTCTCTCCAGATTTCACCCTTCTCCTGCCCATTTTCTGCCCTTTTCCTTTGGCAGAGAAGGGGAGCAAACGGGAGGTTCCCCATGCCTACAAGGAGCAGGATGTGCCTGCTCAAAGCCCATTTTCCCGTCAGTGCCACAAATCCCCATCCCAGCTGTCCCATCCTGGAGGACCTGCCCTGGCTCCAGCCCAAAGGCTTGTTCACTTTTCCAGCCCTGTGCCACCCTCACAGCCCCCAGCATCGATCCTGGGATGCTCCAACCCCGAGAAACTGCATCCAAAACACTGTCCCAAAAAGCGGTGACACAAAACCTCCCCTCCCCAACCCTTCTCCATTCCCACACACACACAAAAAAAAGCCTCCCAAGAAACTTCTGGAGGTTTCCAGAGGATTTAACTCCCAGAGTGCTCCATCCACTGCGGTGACAGGGGTTTGTGCTGTCACACAGCTATGGCCCAGCCCTTCCCGGGAAGGGGGCGACAGGGGACACTTGCACGTCCTCGGGGCTCACCTGCACCGCCGGCTGCTTGCCCTCGTTGCTGCTGGGGGAGCTGAGCCCCGTGGCCTGCTGCAGCAGGAACTGCCGAGCCACCTGCAGAGCCTGCAAGAGAGACACAGGGGTGGGCATCAGGAAGGCTCCCTCCTCCTCCTCCTCCAGCTCTGGCTGCTTCTCCATGGATTTCATTCACGGGATGGGTTTGATGCACAAGGAGCACCAGCGCTCCCTGATGCTCCCTACTGCCACACCAGTACATCCCAGTCGAGACCAGCACTCTCCCAGCCCCCATGGGGACAGCCCTGTCCTCTTCCAAAAATCCGGGTCCAGCATTCTCATGTCACAAAGGTCATTCCCAAAGCCCAGCCCTGGCACAGCCACCCGGAGATCTGGCTCCTGGATGATTTATTCCAGAGCCACCACCATGTTCCTGCTGCTGTCCCTTGTGCCCAAAGCCACTGTGGGTATTTAATTTTATTAACTGGATTGAGGCACTGGAGCAGCAGACAGTTCCAGGTTTGGGTGAAGCCAAGTGCAAGATCCCAGGCTGAAACAATCCAGGAATGTGTCCAAATGGATTTGATGGTGACCCAGAAGGTGCTCAGCAACCCACACAAGTGACCACTATGAAACCTGATTCTTTTTAGGGGGGTTTGCCTAGAAAAAGTGATGAGTTTCTTCAAGTTTTTTCACAGGGATGAAGGTGTTTCACTGGGAATCCCACAAAAGCAGGGAAAAAACAATAGAAATGGATAAAATGCACTTGTGAAAAACACAGGTACGAGACAGCCATGCCCAGCACTGTGGGCAGCTGGAGAAAACAGGAAATTAAGGAAAATCCTACAAAGAGATGAGGAGGAAAGAGGAGCAAGTGTGAGCTGAGAAAAAGAGTTTGGGAGCCAAGAAAAGGAATAAAGCTCTGAGGAAAACAACCCAGTGCTCCCAGACCTGTTTGCTCCTTATTTCTGCTTTACAAGGATTCTTTTTCTTCCTTCTGGGGTTTTTTTTTTGGGCACATTTCTGAAAAATCTCCACCCTCCTTCCTCCCCCTCCGAAATCCATTCCCAGCTCAGCACATGCCTCACCTGTCGATCCAAACCAAGGAGCACCCACAAAACCCCAACCCAGAGCCCCTCCTCAAATGAAGCATCCATGAAAAGTCATTCTCTACATTTTAGATCCCATTTCAGCTCCTCCCTGTTCTCCTTTGCACAGGGAACTCTTGGGAAGAGCACATAAAAAATAAAGGATGCCCTAGCCGTGCCACATCTTTTTTTTAGTGGATAAATCCACCTGACTTGCCCTGTGCAGCTGGACAGGCACTACAAGGGCATGTGGAAAATAAGAGGAAATTTCCAGGTGGAGGTTGAGAGCAAAGGGTTTAACAGACCCAGCTTTAATTTATAAAAAATTTGTAATTTCATAGCAGGGATCCCAAACCAAACACCCTGAGCACAGCACTGGGCACCCTTGGCTGTGTTTGTCACCATCACATGAACCAGACAGCCCCAAGAAAATCGAAACCTGAGGAATTTAATAAGCAAATGGATCCTAATTTCCTATTCCTTTGGTGAATTGCCAGAGCTGTGCACCCAGAGCTGCCCCACAACCACTGAGCACCCCCAAAACCGCCCAACCAAAAACTTCCAAACTTCCTTTATCCAAACAATTTAAAACTTAGATCCTTGAGGACAGACACAGCAATTCCAGCTGAATTCCAGTGATTCCAGCTGGGAATCACTGCTGGAAAAATCCCACGGTCCAGATCTCAGAGCCACCTCAGCCCCAGTGTTTCTCCACGGGCATTTTATTTTCCCTGTTATTACCAGGGATAGATGTGCATCGCTAATGAAAGCACAAAAACCCTGTGACAGTTATGACAGCTCAAGGTCTGATATTTTAATTACTTTTGGAAATGAAAACAGTAATTCCAGTTAAAAGTCAAGGTGGAGGAATCTGCTTGGAGGCAGCTCAGTGCCAGGCCCGATGGGTGCTGGAGCATTGGGCTGCATCCCACATCCCCACAGCAAATCCCTGAGCTTTAGCTGCTTTTCCAAGGGTCTTTTAGATGAGTTTTTCATGGATTTGGCTTCTCCATGTGCAATTCCTGCTGTGTTTGCAAGCACCACCTCACAGAGGAGACCCAGTGAGGGCAGGCCCAGCGTGAGTAGGCCCCTGCCCCGGCCTGGCAAAAATCAGCACAGCAGGGATTGAAAACACAGAGGGGGAAAGCCTCAGGAACAGAATTCCAGCACACAAAAAGTGCTGCACAAGACTTCTGGAATTTTCTCTTCCCAAACCCAAGGCCTGGCTTTAGCTGCTTTTCCAAGGGTCTTTTAGATGAGTTTTTCATGGATTTGGCTTCTCCATGTGCAATTCCTGCTGTGTTTGCAAGCACCACCTCACAGAGGAGACCCAGTGAGGGCAGGCCCCTGCCCTGGCCTGGCAAAAATCAGCACAGCAGGGATTGAAAATACGGAGAGGGAAAAGCCTCAGGAACAGAATTCCAGCACACAAAAAATGCTGCACAAGACTTCTCCTGGAATTTTCTCTTCCCAAACCCAAGGCCTGGCCAGCCTGGGGTGCCCGCCCGGCCTGGCCCCACTGCGCTGCCTCTCAGGGGGGAATTTAATTCACTCCCCGCTGGCTCCCTCACTTTGCTGTGCTCTGAAGCACGAAATTACAAAGATTTACAGGAAAAGAAACCCGACATGGCCTCACAATTGCACACAGGGGCCTCTCTGGGAGTGCCTGGAGCTGCCCCCTCCCTGGGCTCAGCCTGTGCACAGTGATGGAAACCTGTTGCAGGGCTGGGCAGAGCACGTGGAGCACCCAGGATGGAATTTTGGGATGCAGAGCCACCTGTCAGCTGCATTTGTTGCAGGAAGAGCAGCCCGGGGGTGGGGGGATGAAGCTTTTCCATAGGGAAGTGTCACTCAGAGCCTCTCCTTGGGGCTGAGGAGGTGGGAAGCAGAGGAAGAGCTTCTCTGTGGGAGTAGATGGGATTTTACCTCTGTGAACTACAGGAAAAGTTATTTATAAATAAAAATCAACCTATATCCCATTGCCTGCTGTTATCCAGGTGCACATCAGCCAGAACTGTGAATGAATTCCTGGTGCCAAATGCCTGGATGGCTCCTTCTGATCACCCATTGATCCCAGAAGAAGTTTGCAGTGTCTCAGACCCAGCCAGGGCTGATGTGGTTTGGCTCTGCTCTCCCCAAGAGCAGCACATTCCAGGATGAGGAAGAGGATGGAGACCTGGAAATTGCAGGGAAAGGTGGGAGATGCTGGCAGGTGTGTGCAGGGATGGGGGTCAATAAACAGCCCAACCATGCAGGGATTAATCCCACCCTGCCAGGACCTGCTCCCACAGCACCGGAGGTTTCCCGGCTCTCGGGATCCCCCCAGGGATGTTCCTCCCTCCTCTCAGACCCCAAATCCCTCCAGTTCTCTGGACCATCCCCAACTTGACATCTCATCCTCCAGCAGGGGAGCAGCCCCTTCTTCCAACTTCCACCCAGCCTACCTGAGGATTATCCTGATTTTTCCCTCTCCAGCCTGTAGGACTTCACACATCCACCCCTGGATGTGCTGGATGCTACTCCAGACCCCAGGAAGGGCAGATTTTAGCTGCTTTTTCCATGGTAAACACCACAAACTCCCTTTCTGCCGTGGGGAAACACCTGGTTCCAGCCCTGGAAGAGCCCAGGGAGAGCTGCCTCACCCCACACCTTGGATTAATCCTCATCCCTGCCTTTTCCTCCTCCAAACCTGCCCCAACAGAGCCTCTCTGAAGCCTTCTGATTGGGAAGAAATGGGTCAAGAGCTCCAAAAAAAGTTTGGAGAGCATGGAGACATCCATGGGTCATACAGCCTCCCCCTCAAAAAATTCAACCCAAAATAATCCCAGGACAAAGGAAAATCTTGCCTGGGGTATTTGAAAGTGCCTCATTAACCAGATATTTCACTTTATGAGGATGGAGTTTTTAATTCCAGCCTGGATGCTCCAGCTGGGAAGAGCTGCCCAAAATCAGCTGAGGGATTTTCCACCTGGATCAGAGCTTTATATGGTGTTTTACCTTCCAAAAAGAGGAAAAGCACCTGAAAAATTCCATTGAAGCAAGAACTTTGCATGGAAAGAGGGAGGAAGGGAATTTTTATTTTCCCTTTCCCCTCCAATCCTTTTGGAGGGTGGAAAGAAGTTGGGAAGGGCTTAAAAAAAAAAAAAAAAAGAAAGGTAAAAAAAAAAAAGGAAGATTTTTTACACTAACCTCATAAAAATGACATCGTCACATTCCAGAATTAGCACCATTAAAACAACACACAGGGATATTTTTAGCTGGATATTAACAGTAAATGATGCCATATTGAGGAGCACTTCCACCAGCCCAGCCCTGGCCTCACTTAACCACAACCAAATGGCTCCAAGAGATCCAAATGAACAAAAAAAATGACACAATTCCTCACAGGGAAATGGAAAAAAAAAGTCCTTTTTACACCCAGCTCCGTGTCTGTGGCCCAGCTCCAGCTGTTCTGCCCTGCTCCAGTGCTCCTGGACTTTATTCCTCTGCTCCTGACTCCTCAGTCCTCACAGGCGAGGGGTTAAACTCAGCCCCACTAATTAAGAGCACAAGGAACACGCTCCTGACAATCCCAGCCCATGGAAAAAAAGGGGAAAAAAAGGGGAAAAAAAGGAGAAAAAAAGGGGGGAAAGGGGAGAAAAAAAGGGGAAAAAGAAAGGGGAATAAAAAGAAAAACTGCTCCTGCATTTGTCCTCAGTGAAATATTAAATATGAATCAGGGAAGTGAAGAGAGAGATGAGTTTCTCTTAAGTGCTCCGGCCTCATTTTTATCTTAAATACCCTAATAATAGAGGATTACACAATATATTTGAGATGTGATCACATGTTTTATGGAATGGTATCTCTCCCAGGGCAGCAAAGTGCCTCTCCTCCCCCTCCACACCCTGCCCCAACTCCCAAAAAAGTCCTGTTTGCTCCTTCTGCAAAACAAGCCTTATTTTTGTTTATCCCTCCTCGTTTCTTTGACGTCTGTCTGCAGCATGCTGCAATTTTTTTTCGGCACTTTTTGCACCATGAAACAACCCCAAAGAACACCAGAGCAGCTGGATTTTCCGGATATCTCCTTTTCCATGGACTGAGAGCTGGAAGGAGCTCCTGTGGCATGTCAGACTCGGGGATTGTCCCCTCGGTTCTCCCAGGTCATCCCTGCTCCACCAGGTTCGCAGGGATTTGGGTTCTCCACGTGCAACTCCTGCCGTGCCTGCAAGGATCTCTTTCCATTCTTTCTCTCCATTCCCTGCACCCCAAAGCTGCAGTGACCCCATTCTCTGCACCCCATGCATTTAAACACCAGCTGCTGGCTAAAAGTTGGAATTTTTTGCAGGAAGTCAGCAAAAAAAATAACCCTGGAAAACCCCAAATCGTGGCTGAGCAGCGCTTGTTATCCCCACTCCCCTAGAATTCCAGAGGATCCCCCAGCACAGGGATGTGCCAGCCCCATCACCCCGCTGCCCCTGTTTCCTTCCTCCACCGGGAATTCCGGGGGGATCCAGCCTGGCAGGGGGGGCTGGCGGATCCCTTTGGAGCCCGGCAGTGCCGGAGGTCCCTCCACGTTCCCACAGCAACGGCGGGGGGGTCCCGGGCCGGGGGCTGCCCCCCGGTGCCCCCGGGCGACCTCTCCCCTCCGCCAGCCCCGGCACAAAGCGGGCGCGAGCTATTGAGGCTTTTCAGCCCCATCCCGAGCATTGAAATCCAGGGATTTAACCCCAGCGCCAGCCCCCCGGGCTGCGGGAGAGAGAAGGAGGGGAGAAGGGAGGGGAGGAAGGGGAGGGGGATGCCCTTTCCCCACCCCACCGACCTCCTGCTCTCCCCTCCCAGGCTCTGCGGGATGCTTGGAAGTGGCGTGGATTGGGAAGGATGGATGGATGGATGGATGGATGGATGGATGGATGGATGGATGGCGAGGGAATGTTGTGCTCCAGAGTGCAACAGAGCTGGGTGATCCTGTCTCAACAATCCAGGCTGGAGCTGCCACACACCCCAAAACAACACCCCACAACACCCCCATGGCCTCAATCCCCCACCCCACTCCAGACAGCACCCTTGGAGAGGAGCTTTAACCCAAAAATTCCCTGCAAAGACTTGTTTGGCTTCACCCTTGCACAAGCAGCGAGGTCACAGGAACCAAAAAAGGTCAAATCCAGCCCAAAATGGGAGCACGGGCTCCCAAGAAAGAAATCCCCACAGACATGGAGCTTTAGGCCCACCGGGATGAGAGGTGGATCCCACCCCTGCAGGGCTCTTGGGGGGGATTTCACAAAGTTCCACAGGAATCAGGATTGAGTGCCGACACTCCGGGATGAGCGAGCACACAGGAAGAGCCCAGCCGCCCGAGAACCCGCTGAGAACGCTGGATGCTCCCGGGGATGGAGCAAAGCCTCCATCAAGCACCTAATTGTCCAAAACTCCCGCGGTGGGGACATTTATTCCTGACCCCAGCTGGTGCTCAGCCTGCTCCCTGAAGCAGGAAGATGGATAATCCTTGGAATAGGTCCTCTCCCTTCCATACAAGTGAAGGTGTCACTTGGTTTTTTTGGAAGTTCACCAAACCCTCTGCTTTAACAATCCCATGTGCCAGCCAGCTTCCCACCAGGAATCCACCAGGAGAAACGCCAAGGTGGTGAAATTAAACATCAGCCTTGACCGGGAGCATCCACAAGGATGGCAAACCCGACATTCTGGAGGAGATGCCCTCGTTTCACAGCCACGATTTGCATCTTTTTGGCTGGGGGGGGACACGGATCTCCCGTTATCCGGTGGAATTCCAGGAGGGAGAGCAGGCAGCTCCTCGGAGGGGCCCTGGCAGCAGCATTACACGCATGATTACCCTTTGGATGCGGGGAACAGGGGCTTAGCGGCGTGCGGAACGCCTGTTATCCAGGTAATGGATTTACAGCACTCCCTACTAAAGTATCAGACACAGCAATTTTTTACAGCTTTCACGCTGGAATTTATGGCTCAGGGAAGCGATCTCCGCACGAGGAGAGGGATCATTGCCTTATTTAGTAGCTGAGGAGGGAAACTGATGTTTTTTTGCCAAAGTTTGTTTGGAAAGGTGAGTCCCCAGGGCTGAGAGGGGACGCGTGTGGCAGGGGCGACCCGAGGGGCACATCCAGAGCTGCTGCACACACGTGTCACTGTCACACGTGTCCTGGGCCATGTGGTTGAGGTTCAATCTCCCAGAGATTCCCCCAGGGAATGGGAAAGCAGCTCCTGGACGACCAAAATCCTCTCAGGGAGCTCTTGCTCCTGGAGTTACGGCCAAGGTTTTTGGTGTCCCTCAGATTGATGGGTGGTAGAGCAGACAGGACCTTCCCCCCAGAACAGCAAGAGCCCACGAGCTGTGGGGATGGAAGAGCTCTGCTTCCCAAGGGATGTGGGACAAGGACAAACCCCTGCTTTTCGGGGCAGCACCTGCACCCCAGCTCAACCAGGAACGGCCAAATCTGGTGGAAACCCAACCCCGAGGACAAAGTGGGGCAAAACCTGCTCTTGTTCCCAAACCACATCCTCAAAGGACCCGGATGCCTCTGTAAGCCAGGTTCGAAGGAACGGGTTTCCTGGCCTACCTGCTGCTGCTGGAAGTGCAGGAGCTCCACGGGGCTCATCTCTCCGTTGGCCTCGGCTCCGGCAGCTCCGTCGCGGCCGCCGCCCCCGGGGCCGCCCCCGCTGCCGCCACCGCCGCCATCGGGCTGATTGCTGAGGCTGCTCACCCCGTTCTGCGCCGACGGCGTGGAACGGATCGTCTCCGAGGCAGATTCAACCATCATGACTCGCTAGCAGGACCTACAGAGGGGAGAGAAGAGCCTGAGAATGGGGACTGGCATCCCTGGCTGTCCCAGATCCCAGTGGGATGGGGTGTCGAACCCTGTTGGGTTTTAGCTGTGCTCAATTCACCCCAACAGAGAAATCTGAAGCTGCCACAAATATGCTGCACATCTCTAGGTGAAGCAAGTGCAACCCACTCCTTAGGAAAACTCACAATTCCAGCTTTCCCTGAGCCTGGTGCAAGGCACAGAGCTCCAGGAATCCGCTTGTTTTCTCCAAATCCCAAAGTATTTCACGGTGAGAGCACAGCCGAAGCCCCAGCGAGGCTGCACACCGAGCACAGGGAACCTGCACCTCAGATTCCACCCTGAAAATCCTAACAAAGTCGAAACATTCCCTCCAAGTGCTTCATCTCCCAGCAAACCACCACTTCCCAGCAGGAAAAAACACCTGGCAGGGAAAAACCACCTGGCAGAAGGTGCCAGGCTGAGGAAACCCAAAGGAACGGCAGAGCTGGGATGTGGAAACGAGAGCACAGTGACATACGGGTTGGAAAATGCTTCCTTGCTCCCAGTTTTTGTTCAGTGGGCTTGGATGAGCAGCAGGTTGGTGGTTGTGAAGCTGAGGGTGCCTTTTTCTGGGAGAAACTCCAGGATTTGGGCTGGCACTGGAGGAAACAGGACCAGCACACCCACCACTAGTCTCTGCCACATCCAGCCCTGACACAGAAAAGTGGCAGCACAGAATCCACCCAGAGCGAGGGTCTCTCCCTCCTTCCCAACACATGTTTTCCTCCCTGGAAAAGCAGTTTTATTTCCACACCCCTCCATCCCACCAGCACGGGCTCAGCGCTCACCCACCACCACTCGCCGAGTTTGTAACAAGACAGGAACAAAAACAGAGGGATGGGATGAAAAAACACCACCTCCCTTTCTCCTTCCCCACTCTTTTTTTCCCTGTTTCCCCCCTCCACACCCCAAAAGGCAGCGAGACAAACCAGGAACAACATAATTGCTGAAATGTGGCGTGTAATAATCGCTATTCAGGGGCTGATCATTCATATTAAACAGGGAGCAGCAAGCTGCTCATTTGCATGTTGGAGATTATCTGCATTTCAAAAGTCATTTCCGCAGGGGATATGAGTGACATCCATTCCCAAGGGGAGCTCCTGGCTCCCTCCCACTGTCCCAGGGCTCTGGGGCTGACACACCGGTGGCTGTGGGACAGCCCAAGGTTAAGGGGATTATTGGGATTTGGGTTTGGTTGGAGCACGGCGTGGTTGGAGAAGCTTCCCAAGGATGGGATGCTCACAGGATGCTGAGTTAGGAGCAAAAATCTACAATAAACCCCTCACCTTTTGCCTTAAAACTACGTTTTTTTCTTCCCCACTTAGAATTTCAATGATTTCAAGTTCAGAAATATGAGATTATTGCTGTTCCTGTTCCCATTTTCCCTCTGAAATCCACGGGGAACGCTCCGTGTCTGACACTCCAACGGCATCACCAGGGCCAGAAACTCGTCAGGATTCAAGCAGGGATTTGACTTTTACACGGAGAACAGGAATATCCAGAGTTACAACAGGAAGTATTAAAAAAGGCCAAAAAAAAAAAAGAAGAAAAAAAAGAAAAAAAAATTTGTTTTGGAAAGGATATAAAACTTTCCTGGCTTCGGGCATAAACTGGAGTTTAACTGTTGGGAATTAGGAGGAAATCTCTGCTGCTGGAGGAGCTGTGGGCTCGCTCTGGTGGTTCCAGCCCCTGCCAGAGGCGGGATGCTGGAGCAGATTCCTGCAGCCCGGGTGATTCCCGGAGCTGGGGACACCGGGCCAGCTGAGTTCCCTCTCCAAGTCCTGTAAAACTCCACTTCCCGTTCCCAAACCCCTCTGGGATGCTGGAGTGTCTGGGATCCCAACAACGCTGCGAGGGAAGTCATAAAAGAAAGTCATCATCATAATAATGGAAATATTTCCATTCCTATAAAAAGTTTTACAAAACCTTAAAGAAAAAAAAAAAGGGGGGGGGGGGGGAGAAAACAAAAAAATAAAAACGAAGCCGGTGTCTGCGAGGTTATGAAGTGGATTTAAATTTGGAACAAGCACTTTTCCAGCCAGGACAGATCCGGGATGACTGAGAAGAGCAGAACTCGGCTGAACGATGCCGGAGCACACGTGCAGCCCTGCACAGAGCCGGGAGGGATCCGCAGCATCCCAGCTCCTGCTGCTCATCCCTCGCAGTTCAAACACGAGCAATATTCCAGGGATTCTCCGTACGCGGCATCCGGAGGGGCTCGGCAGGATCAGACCTTCCCCCAGGCAGAGAGGCAGGGACGGTGTCCAGACAGTCAGCGGGAAGATCCAACACCACCCGCATCCAGTGGGGAAGGGTGGGTTTGGTTAAAAGGGGAGGGAGGAGCCCCCTTCCAACGGCAACAGCAACAGAAGCTGCACAAATGGATCGTTAATTACCATTAATTACCATTTCAGACTCCCGAGCTCCGCCGCCGAACCACCGCTCTGCCTTTTTTGTTCCCCCCTTTTATCCAACCACGCACCTTCCACAGGACAAAGGGAAGGAAACGGAGAATTACAAACGGAGCAACGAATCCCCCAGCCTTCGGCAGGACCATATGGCAACGAGGGTGTATTAATTACCGTGGCTTTTAATTAACAATTGCTTCATCTGAGCAGTAACATTTCCTTGACATCCCCCGACTCGCCGCTAACCTGCGCGGAGCACGCGCCATCCCAGTCATCAATCCCGCTTTATTGACATCCATCCCTCCCGCAAACAGGCACGATCCCAGGGTTTTCCAATTAACACCTCCGCACTCTCTAATTAGCGCAATTAACAGGCTGATGGATGCCCGGAGTTTCCCTGGGAGGGAGGGGCTGGAGCAGGCGCTGAGGACACGGCTCCCACCGCGTGTGCCACGATTCCCGTGGGAACACCACGAGTGTGCCGTGCCACGGAGCCCTCCAGGAGGGAGGGATGAACGTGGAGGTGACCAAAACCATGGACTCAAAGCAATGGATTTGGGATTTTAGGAGCAGCAAGAGCAGATGAAGAAGTGATTTCCCCCACAAGAAGCTCCCAAGGAATTTTGGGCTATCCAGACCTGTCCGAAGCGATGCCACTGCTCCATGGACATGGAAATTCAGTGGCACTTCCCAGCCCCTGCTGGAACAGCCACGAATTCCTCAGAAACCACTGCCCCAACACCAATTTCAGTAGATTTCCCTCTTTTTCATTATCCTCGGCATCACAACCCTCGGTAGCTCCGTAATTTTGGGCTGTCCTTTGTGGGCCACACCCGGAGCCAGTGTCACCTCCACCCTGCTGTCCCTGTTCTCGGCCACTGTGGGTGACCCTGCCCACAAAATCCAAGAGCTCCTAAAGCATCACCCAGGAGGAAGGGATAAGGAAAAACAGTGGGAAACACCGCTGGGAAAACTCTCCCACCACATCACAACAGCACGGGTGACACGACACAAACTGAGATGTTCCAGAGGCTCTTCCCACCCTTCTCACCACATCCCAGTCCCAAAGCAGTATTCCAGAACCTTCCTCCCAGCTCCAGCCTCCCCAGGAGGTGGAGGGGAACAGGTGGCCTCTCCCCTGGTACCGGCGGATCCTGAAGGAGAACGGACCCGACAAATCCCCCCAAAACCCTCGGAAATCTGCAGGATGCTCCTCTGCACAGCTGGAAGGAGAAGAGGACTCGGCAAAGCTCGATCTCAGGCACTGGATCTGCTCCCAGCTCCAGAAAGTTGAGCAACCTAACCTGCCTGTCCTGCTCCAGCACCGTGAGGCTTTGGGAAGCGGCTGCTAATCCTAAAAGGCTTCGGATAGAAGAGAAGCAGCAGCCCAGGATTGCTTCGAGAGTGGCTTTTTACCCTTTAATTAACACATAAACACATGGAAATGTGGAAAGGGGATTAAAATAAAAGTCTGGGGGAGCTGAGAGGAATCCGGAGCATTACTGTAAATTAGAAGATATTTAAGGAACCAGGGACTGGCTAAGCCCAGGCACTGCTTTAATGGGATCTCACCTCTGGGCACTTTCATCTCCCACTTTCATCTTGCTCCCAGCAACTTCTTTGGGAAGAGCCAACCTCTGGCGCTTCACCTTCACCCCTGGCTCTCCTCACCTGCCTTGGTGCCAGCCCAGCCCAGCCACACTCGTGGGCACCAGGGACTGGCAGGCAGCAAGGAGCCTTTGCTGCTCTCTGCAAACCATAGCGAGGTTCTCCTTTCCCCAAAAATCATGAATCCTTGGATCAGCTCACTCAGGGAGCTGGAGAGCACCTGCAAGTGTGAAGACACCAACATGGGAAGCCCTGGGATTGTTCCTGTGCTCCTGGGAGCCCCACCTGCGTCTTCAAAACCTGTCACCTTCGGAGCATCCCTTGCTCTCCGGAGCTGCCCCGAGCGCGCCCAACCCCACAGGAGATCCCGTGCCCACCCCACACAAGGCATTCCCAGAGACACCAATGTCCGCCTGGCACCTCTCCCAGTGCCTGCCAAGCTTCGAGGAACACAAAACCCCTCCCAGAGTGGGTGTGGGACCGGCTGGAGGTGGCCAGGCCAGTGTTGGGACAGCGGGGCTGCTGCTCCATCCCGGAGCACGTGCCGGGCACTGGGGCTGCTGCTCCATCCTGCTCCATCCCGGCTTCCCTCGCTGTGCTCTTGAAAAGATTAAAAAAAAAAAGGAACCCCACTCCATCTCATTAAGAAAGTAAACACAAGAGCCGTCTAAGTGTCTAATTAAGCTTCTAATTAGTCCCTGCTTGTTACTAATGCAAATTAGATTACGCCGCTTAACTACAGCATGTCCACAACACCCTTGTTAATTGCGGCCTTTTGAAATTAAATTACTCCCTAATTAGCATATCAAAGCCATTGATTCGGAGCCAGGAAAGATGAGGGCAGGAGGAAGTGAACGCCAAGTTTTGTTAATCAGGGACATCTAATTAAATAGTGACGTGGAGCATGGGGCTCCCACCTCACTGCTCTGGAGCCACCACACGTGGGGACCTGGGGATCCTGAGCAGGGCAGCCCCTCGGTGGGTGCTGCTGGTCTCTGCACCCACCATGGGTCACTGGTGGGGTGATGGAGCATCCTGGTGGGCCAGGATGCAGGTCTGGTACCTGTGTCCCACTGAGCCAGGATGAAGGTTTGGTACCCATGTCCCATCAGGTCGGGATGCAGGTCTGGGATCTGTGTCCCATCAGTTTGGGATGCAGGACCAGTTCCTGTGTCCCATCAGGTTGGGATGCAGATCTGGTACCCATGTCCCAGTGGGTCAGGATGAAAGTTTGGCACCCAAACCCCATCAGGTTGGGATGTAGGTCCAATATCTGCATCCCACCATGTGAGGATGCAGGCCCAGCACCTGTGTCCCACCAGGATGGGGTGCAGGTGTGGTAGCAGTGGCCCATCAGGTGGGGTTGCAGGTCCCATTAGGTCGGGATGCAGGATGAGCTCCCGATCAGGTCAGGATGCAGGTCTGGTACCCACGTCCCAATGGTCAAGATAAAGGTCTGGTACCAGTGCCACCTCAGTTTGGGACGCAGGTCCAGTTCCTGCATCCCAGTGGGTCAGGATAAAGGTTTGGTACCTCTGCCACCTCAGTTTGGGATGCAGGTCTGGTACCCATGTCCCAGTGGTCAAGATAAAGGTTTGGTACCTGTGCCACCTCAGTGTGGGATGCAGGTCTGGTACCCATGTCCCCTGAGGCTGGGATGCAAGACCCGTGCCTGGTATCCCATCATGTCAGGATGCAGGTCTGGCACCTCTGTCCCATCAGCTGGGGATGCAGGCCCAGTACCCAAATCCTGCAGGATGCCCACTGGGGGCACGCCCCAAAATCCAGGAAGCCCCCATGGAGCTACATCAGCCACCACAGTGCCAGGTCCAGCCCTGCATCCCCGAATTTCTCATCCTCCTAAAACCTTACTTTCCTTCTGTCCAACACAATCCAAATGAGAATTTAAACATCCCAAAACACTCCCTCTGTGCAGATGGATCGGGGTCACCCTCTGCCCAACCCCAAAATCCTCAGTGACCCCAGACAGGAGCACAAGAGGCCCCTCAGTGAGGACAGGTAGGGCTGGAAGAGCCTCTCACCTGTTGGATCCCAAATCCAGCTGGGCACAAGAGGCGAGGGGACAGCGCAGGGCACAGGGGAGGTAACACTGGGGTCCTGACACCAAATCACCCCTTAGGGCACCAGACTGGGGGGACACATCCCCTCACCATCCCTGAGGAGTCCTTGCATGGCACACAGCCACCAAATCCCATCCCAGATCCTTCCCTCAAAGAAAACCAAAACCACCTCCCTGCTCTCACCTGGGTTATCCCCCAAAACCTCTGACCCCAAATTCCCAACTGGACATCAACAGCGGAGCCACCAGGGAAGAGACTGGATCCAAAGGCAGAACCACTCCAAGGAGAGTGAAAGTGAAGCCTAATTTTGAAGTTATTTCAATAACTTCCTGAATGACCCAGTTCTTCCCATTTTATAACTTTTCCTCCCTGGTTTTCATTTTTTCGTTTTTTTTTTTAATTTTTTTTTTTTGTTTAAAGAGGTGGGAAGGGAAAAAAAATAAAGGGACGAAGATTGGAAAAGTTTAATAGAGGGAGAAAAAGTCTATTAAAAAAAAATATAAAAAAATAAGGCAGGCAGCCCGTCTCAGGGGAAGAGCTGAAATATTAAAGAAAGGAAAATCGCTTCTCCGGCTGCCGAGCCAGAGCAGGAGAATGGAGCGGCTGGAAGAGAAGGAACGGGGCACTTTTAATTGAAAAAAGGGAGATTCAAATGAAATATCCAATATCCCCCGTTAAAGAAAGGAAGAAAGACGGACCTTGGCCGCCGAGAAATTACTGAAAGCCCCAACTTTTCTTTCTCTCCCCCTTTCTTGGAAGTTATAGGAAAGAGGGATGAGAGAAAGGAAGGGAAAAAAAGGGTCTTTCATCCGAGAGGAACTCGGGGGGAATGGAGGAGGAGGGCGGGAAGAGAGAAAGAGAGAGAGCAAGTTTTATTCATTTATTTTATTTTATGAGATGAGTAAAAATAATATATTTAAAATAAAAAAGGCCGAGTTTTATAATGTCCCAGTGTTTGGAAGCAGCGGAAGGGAGCGGAGAGGGGGGAAAGCAACTAAGAACAGAAGGGCCGGCTCCAACCACCCGCCGCACGAGCCTCTCTCCCAACGAGATTCAATTAATTGATAACAAGAGGCATCAAATTAATTTTTCAAGGATGTTAGATTTTGATGAAGGAAAAAATCTCTCTGATTTTAATCGGGGCGGCGTTTAAAAGGCATAAATGAATATCCCTTTCTAATCATCTGAGGCGCCGAGGAAGCACCAAGCAGTTAACGTGGAAATTCAAATCGTTTAATTAGGGGGGGGGGAAAGAGGGGAGGTGGCCATGGTGGGGGAAGGGGGCCCGAGGTTTTCTTTTTAAAAAGCTTTATGAAGAAATTATTTTTAAAAAATTATATTTCTTTCAAGCATCTTCGTTCTCCCCCCCTCCCCGTCCTTCTCCCGGAACGCAGCCGCACTTGGAAAAACCCATCTCGGAGCTTTTTGAGCTTTTGAATAGAGACTGTTCCCCAGCACAATCTAATTAACAAAAATGATAATGAAGAGGGTGGGGAAAAAATTTCAGAGGGAACAAAATAAAAAAAAAAAGCCCTCCAAACTCCCAGGAAAGAAAAAAAACCCAAATCCACGGGATAAGGTGAGATTCCCAGCACACACAACTCCCGTCCATCGCTCTGCGCTCCCACACGGGATGAGGGTTTTAGGATTTGGGATGAGGTTTTCAGCACAATCCCTCCAAAATCCCATTAAAATAATTACCAGCAGCTCCCGTGGCTGGTGTGGGATAGAGCTGCAACCAACACGGCATCACCCACACCGGTTTTCCCAAGGTTTTTCCAGCACTTCCCCATAAATCCCGGCTCGGTTCAAGCCTCTCCCACGCGGCTCACACTGGTTTTGACGCTCACGCACTGGGGACAGATCCCCCTGGTGCAAATCCCACCTGGAATTCCTGCTGCAGCGTGAGAACCCTCATCCCACCTGGAGCACACGGAACGCTCCAGCCAAAATCTGCTCCTGCCTCCCGTTCACAGCCAGGACGGTCCCACGCTCGCCTTCCAGAGCCTGGGACACCTGAGGAAGAGGAGGGATCTCCCTCTGGGATGGAGGCACAAAGGACACTGCCCTGTGGGAGTGAGGAAGAGCAGGAAAATGTCCTGGCTCCATCCCTGGGAAGGGCAAAAGCTCCCGGAAAAGAGGAGCGATGGGGAAAGCTCTGAAATCAAAATAAACCCCAAACTCCAGGAGTTCCCCCCGCCCCATCCCCTCAGGAGAGGCTGCAAAGAGCAAGGATGGAGCCAGGGAGGAAGAAATGCCCTGGAGCAGGTGAGGGACACTCTGGAATGGGATGAGGAGCGATGCCAGGGCTGGGACTCGACTTCCCACGTCCCACCCCGAGCAGAATTTTCCAGCCGAGTTTGCGGGAAGTCAGACTGGAAGTTGCTAAAAGTCTCTCCTGGCCTTCAAATAATCCAGAGGGGAGGAAAAAACAGGCATGGTACCTATGGAACACGAGGGAGGAATTCGGATGCCACAGGTTTTCCCAGACTCCGTCATGTCTGTGCAAAAATTTATCCGGAAAAGGCTCTGGTTAATGCACTCCCCGATGCTTTCCACGGCAAATCCCATTTCTATGCAGGAAGAGGCCTGGTTTCCATCCAGAAATTATGCTGCTCACGAGGAGGGAGAAGAAGAAAGGCAGTGGGGGGGAGAACTATCCTTGGGCATTTTCAAACTCCTGGTCTGAAGTCCATTTTCCTTCGCATCCCGATCGGAGGCGGCGTGACCCGAGGCCGGCTCCGTCTCACAGCCCTGCCAGAGCCCAGCTCCACGCTTCCAAACAGCTTCCCTGATTTTATTCCTGCACAGCTTGGCTCCTCCGTGGCCAGCCTCAGCATCTCCTGGCTTCTCTGGGCACCTGCCACCCCCACGGAGCAAAGCCAGCCCTGCAGTCGAACACGGCTCCCGACAGCTCGGCTGGGAATAACCCCGGAGATTTCTCCAGCACTTTGCTAAAATCTGGGAAGCAGCGTGTTTGGCAGGGCTGTGCTGGGATCCTACCTGGGAATGCTGCTGGGTGCCCGTGGAGGGGAGTGGGGTGGTGCATTTAGTATCTGAGGTGTTGGGAAGAGAGCAGGAGAGGCAGGAGCATCCCTCGGCTGCGGGAAGCGCTTCCCACCAGGACCCTGTGTTGAAATCCAAAGGTCACCGGGGTTCCCTTCTCGGTGTCACCTGGATGTGCCATGTCCAGCCACCACGTCCTCTTCCCAGGAACGTCCCCCACTGTGGCTCTTCCATGGGGAATCCGGGAGGTGCGTAGGTGTATCCTGCAGGGATGGCAGCAAACCTCTTCTTCCACGGCTCCAGCGTCCCTCTGGATGCCAGCTGGGCACACGGGGATGGGATCTGGTCCCACAGCATTGCTCCGGGGTCATGCTCAGTATTCCCAGGTCAAACTGCTCCATCCAGGCTCCTGAGCATCCTCACAGCTCAGTGGGACACGGCTGCTTCCCAAATCCAGCACATCCCTGCTCCATGGATTGGGACAGAGCTGGGGAAGTGAATCCGTGTCCTGAATCCCTGCTCATCCCAGGCAGAGCTTCCTCCTGGGAATGGTGAGATCCTGAAGCCCAGCTTCAGGATGTCCTGGTCCCCAGGTGGCTGCTGCTGCTCCAGCTCGGTGGCCAAGGAAGCCCCCGGCACCTTCCCACTGCCGCGGGACAGACGGCACCGTGCAAATCCCAGGGATCACTCCCAGGAATCGGGCTCCCTCCACCCCTCCTAAAAATAACCCTCATCCTTTAAAAATATTAATTAGTGATTCACCAACTGCTGTCACCCTCCTGCAGTCCTGGGGTCCTGTGAGCAGCTCCAGGTCCCTGGTGCCCACCTGGCTCCCAATGTGTCCCCTGCCTGAGCAGGACTCGCCACTGCACAACTGGAAGCTGCTCTTTTAGGGGAGATCCCAAAATCCCCGAGCCGAGGGCTCTGGCACGAGGTCACAGGTGAGGGTGCCCACCTCGGGCTGGTGCCACCCTCTGGGTGCCACCTTTGTCCCACGGCAGCCCCCGAGTCCCCGCTCCTCCACAATCCGGCCACATCCTCTTCCCGCATCCCCCAAGAGCCAGGGGCACTCAGAGCTGTCCCCAAACTGTCCCTGGGTGGGCAGAGAGTGCTGAGATCACCCACGGCAGGACGTGGTGTCCCAGGGGCTGTCACGGGCAGGGCACCAACACAGGGGATGTCCCCCGTTGTCCCCAGACCAAAAATCAACTCATGGTGGTGAGGGAAGGCACCACCAGGATACAGGATCAGACAAGGTGGGAAAAGGACACAGCTGGGGACACCAAATCCCTCAGGGACACGAGCCACATCCCTGGCCCCGTGTCCCCCATGTCCTCCCCAGCCCCAGCACAGTCCTGCCCCCTGCCAGGAGTTTTCAAACCCCCAGTTATTTATCCTAAACCTCCAGGCAAACCCAGCAATTTGTGCTCAGTCCCAGAACGATTCCCAGAGCGTTTGTGTCTGCAACAGCGCTTGGAAAGGACCAAGGCTGCAGAGGAAGGAGCTGTGTGTGCCCCCTGAGGGGACAGGGGTCTGTCCCTCCATCCTTTCCCCCAAGGGATGGGTACGGCCCTCTCTCCTCCCGCAGCTCCATCCCAAATTTACAGCTGGAAATTCAGCAGCAGCGACGCCCCCGATGCTCCAGCACGGTGGGGACACGAGGGATCAGCCAGCAGCAACCCCCAAACCACCCCCTCGCCCACCAAACTCCTTCCCACTGCATTCCCAAACACAGCAGACTCTTCCTCAGGGAGTATTTTAAACCCCCAGAGCAGGGGGATCACTCCAGCATTCCTCCTTCCCAGGCACAGCCCCCGTGCCAGTCAGAGCTGCTGGAAAACCTGTGGACACAGGAATGAGGAGGGGTTTGATCCATGGACGGGGCTGCTCCGACACCTCCCAAGTCTGACCCAGATTTGGAGCCATGGCTCCACTTCCCAGGGAAAATGGAATTTGTTTGGTGGGAGCCCACCAGAATCAAGGGGTTTGGGAACAGGCCCTGCCGTGTATCTTTTTATAAATAAAACCTGGGTTAAAAGGAGAAGTGGGAATAACCCAGACAGGGCTGTGCTGCCGCATCCGGAGGGTCCCGAGCATCCCTCAGGATGAGAGCCCAGCCCCGAGATCCATCCCGTGGGAAAGAGCCGAGCTGGACCCTGCAGCCCCCAGCACGTTGGGGTTTGACTTTGGGAAAGTCAAATCCCAATTCCAGACAAATCTCACTCCTGGCACTTCAGAAAAAGGGGATGAAGTGAAGATTGTGCCGTGCCACGAGAGCAGAGCTCAGCCTGAAATCCCTTCCCAGGGTTTCTCCGGCACGCTTGCGCTCCCACCTCTCACAGGATGCATTTTTGGCCATTTCCCTTCACCTGTTTCTCTCGAGAGCACACTGAGGGAATATCCCTTCCCCAATATGCACAAAAAGCCAGAATGATGGAGATCTGCCCCAATTCCTCCTCTCCTCCACCTCCATGGGGGAACAAGGGCTCTGCTGCTGAACCCAGACCCCTGCAGACCCCCAACAAACCCCGAGTGCTTTGGGGTCAGAGGAACAGGAACGGGTCCTGCTGGAGAGGAGAAATTGAGGATGAGTGCCCCAAACCACAGGTGCCGAGAAGCCGAGACAAACTGGGAGCGATGGGATGAGCAGGAGCATCACCCTCCTCCTCCTCCTCACCCCCCAGCCCCAGCTTTTCCCACCCAGCAGGTGACAAGGGCCTCTCTTGTTTTCCAAATGAGGAATTACTGTTGATTTTGAAGGTTTGATTTATTAATGGGGAACATGTGTGGCAGCCTGGCTCCCCAAACCCCGCTCGGGCAGAGCCGAGGCTGAGTGCGGGGCAGGGCAGCAGGGGATGGGGAGGGGGGACAAACCCAACCCCGTCGCAGCAGCAGCCTGGAAATGCTGCAGAAATGCAGGATAAAAATCCATCCAGGAAGCTGCAGGGAAGGCAGGTTGGGATGTAAAGAAGAAATGTAAATTCTTGGGAAATAATCCCAGAGAAAAGCAAAGCTGGAGACTTTATAATCCCACCTGAATCCACCCCGGGAAAAATCCAGGGGTTTGCAGCTCTGCCTGGCCCAGCACATTTCCAAAATCAACATTTCCTGCCTTAAAACTTACAGGACACTTCTCCCCATGCCTTTATTTGCTCTTCTTCTGTTTTTAAGAGCCCTGGTGGTGCCGTGTTTCTCTTCCCGATCCAAGTTACCCCACGCTCCAGGGAATTTCCCTCCCACTGCCAGGTCTGGCAGCATCCCGGAGGAAGGACCAACTTGCTGGGTGCCAGAAACGCTCCTGGGGGCACAGAGCTCCTCCCTCCCTGCTGGGACACGGGACACAGCCTGGCAAGTGGCACACACAGGGGACACGGGAGAGCTCTTCTCTCTGCCCAATATTCCTGCCCGGATCCTGGCCCAGTTCAGCCCAAAACTCCAGATCCTCAACAAGGAACCTTGGATCTGCCGGGTATGTCCTGCCACGAGCTGTCCCCTCACCCCGGGTGGCTCCTCCAAGCCCTCCAACCCGAGCCCCAAAAGCTTTTCCTGAGGCTGAGTGGGACCCCCATCCTGGGATGTCCTCTGCAATTCCCTGCCATCCCTGCCAGGCATTCCCTTCTCCCGGGAGCTGGAGGTGCAGAGTCCAGGAGCTGAGGAATCTCCACAGGCTGTGGGGACCCTCCTGCTCCAGGAGCATCCTCCCAGCAGCTCCAGGACAGCGTGGGATCCCCTGTGCCGGAATCCCCATCCCAACAGATGCACCGTGATCCCAGCACAGAATGGGAGGCACCAGTGGAGCCGTGAGCCCGGTGCCAGCTCCAGGAGCTGTCCTGGGCCATGGGGCAGCAGCAGGGGACACATCCCCACTCCCAGGCACCCAGAATCTGAATCCAAAGGGCCTCCAGACAGAGGGAACTGCTGGGAACACGGGATCCCGGCTCATCCCTCGCTCCACAGCACAATCCTGGCCTTGTACTCTGCATTAAGCCTCCAACCTGTTCCCTCCTCCACTGCTCCCTCTTTTCCCAGTCCATGACAGCTTCTCCCGGGTGGTCCCATCCACATCCTGCTGCAGCCAGGCCCCGGCTCCCAGATTCCCAGTAAGCAGCAAAAGGAAAATCACTCACCTAAAATCTACAGGTTGTGGAATAAAGCAGGACTTGGAGAAAGCAAGGGAAGGGCCGCAGGGTTTGGGATCAGAGCTGACAGATCCCAAGGGAACCTGTCAGTGGGATGCTCAGCCAGGAAGCTGGAATGGCACCATTTGTGTGCCTTCATCAGCCCTGGAGCAGTGAAATCCCTGTGGATAACCCCAGCTCTGGCCAAGGGCTGTTCCAAGGAGTCGCTCCATGAGCACCTGCTCAGGGCGAGCGGCTCATCCTGGCCACGGATCCATGGCTGTGGAAACGGGAGCAGCATCTCCCCGAGCTCTGGAGCTGCCAAACACGAGCTGCACAGCACCCAGAGCACAAACCCATCCCACTGGGGCTTCCTCCTCTTTGTTTTCCTCCTCCTCCTCCTGCAGGGGCCTTCCCGGTGCTCCCCAGCCCGTTCCAGCTCCGGTCACGCTGAAGGAGTTCTCCCAATGAGGAAGAATAAAACACTTCCAAATCACCCCCCACACGCGATTTTTTCCCTCCTCTATCACCTTAAATATTTTTGTGCACTTTTCCACAGTTTTCAAAGGAATCTTCCATCACATCATTTTCTCACCCCGACTTCTCCCTCTGATAAACCCAGCGTGGAGCCCTGAGCAGAGCAAGGTGAGATTTCCTCCGCATCCACCCTCTGCTCCTTATTTTCCCAGGAAAAATCCCTGCTTTTGCTGCCAACCTGGCTCTACAATCCAGGAGGAGGGACGGCTTCCGCCGGAACACGCTGCCAGCGGCTGCTGCCAACTTGCCAGGGCACAGGAGCCGCCGGGAAGTGTCACCCAGGGCTGGGAACGCCGGCACAGGATCACCCCACCCCAGCACAACGGGCTGCAAACACAGCCTGCATTTTCCTTAAAAAAATATAAATAAACCCCAGGAGAAAGGATCCCGACTCACGCCGGGCTCTTTTCCCTGCGCATCCCGGTGCCCTTAATGACTCCCCTCCAGCTCATCCCTGCTCCAGCAGGATCCCTGTGAAATAAATCGTGGCTTTGGACCTCTCCTCGCCTCCTCCTCTGCTTCTCCTGCCTCTCCTCTCTCCCTTTTCCCTGATGCCATTCCACTTCCAAACACGTTTTTGTCACGGGCAGCCGGATCACCGCAACACGTTTCATGCTGGAGCCTCGCCTGAGCCATGCCAAGAGCCGTTTAAATTAGGAAAAGTTTGTAAAAAACAAAAACAAACCCTCGAGCAGCGTCTTGGCTGGATTTTATCTCCCAAACACTTGGAGAGGGGGGAGGAAAAAAAAAAAGGAAAAAAAAAAAAAGATTAGGAAGTTTTTCAAGCTGTGCCCGGCCCCATCTTGATCTACAAGTTCTGTTTGACTTGAAAAGGTGCAGCACAGGGAGGTTTTGTAAGAGATAAAATGGGTGCAAGTCCTTGCCCTAAGCTGGCCCAGGATCCAGCACTGCTGGTCACAGCCCCACGGCCACTCAGGGGGCTCTGGGGCCACCCCAAGGGTCCCCAGATCCGTGCAGGGCCATGTCCCAGTCCCTGGGGTTATTTCCAAGCCAGCTGCTCCCCCTGAGTTTCAATCAGGTGCATCCAGGAGTGGCTCATGGAGGATTTTTACACCTTTTGAGGCAAATACATGGAAATTCCAAGCTCTGAGTGGTTTTATTTTCTCCTTTTTTCCTTTCCTCTCCCGCTACCGGAGCTCATCTCTCTGTGGGGAGATGCCCATGGAGCAGGACCGAGCTCCCCACCCTGCAGAATCCCCCTGTCCATGCTGGAGGAGCTGCAAACCAAAGAGGAAGGGACAGGAAATTTCAAGTTCCCACTTCCAGAAGCGGCAGGTGATGCCGGCAGTGTCATTTTGGGAGCGGAGGAAAAACCCAGGGTGGCCCTGGAGGAGGAGGTGGGAACCTTCCCTGCACCCAGAAATGGGGAACAACCCCTGGAGACCCCAAACCCACCTGCCAGCCCCATCCCAGCACTCCGCTGGGCTTCAAACCCACAGGGGGAACAAAACCATTCCAGCTCTCCCTTCCCAAAATTAAGAGAATTTTCCCAAATCCTTCAAGCCCCCAAACTTCACCAGTGAGGGGAAAGGCAAGGAGCCATAAATGTGTATGAGTTATAAACCCAGGGACCTCCGGGCTTCTCCTCCCGCCTTTCCCCGGTGAGAAGAATGAGCCCGTTCCCGTTGCCCCCCACCTTGCTGCCACAAAGGCAATCCCAGCCCCACAAGTCTCCCCCTCCAGCCCCGCTCCCCGCCAGACCGACAAGAAAAGAGAAAAGAGAGTGGGGGGGATGGAAAAAAAAGAAAAAAAATCAAAGGAGAGAGAAAACCCTGAAAGCCGGAGCCCCTCGGCCCCTCCCCAGCCCCACAGCGAGACACAAACATCAGCAGACTCAAAGCATCCCCCGAGCCAGCGGCGGAAAAGAAAAGCTCCCGGGCTCTCCGGGCAGCAACTTCACAACTGAGTGCACTCGCATTCCTGCCGGGTTATTAGGAGAGAAAGGCCGAGGGCCCGAGGAGATATTTTAGTGTCACTTGATTTTATACATTGCGCTGATTTTTTTTTTTTTTTTTTTTTTTGTAGTTGTTGTTTTCCGAACACTCCCCGCTCTTCCCTTTCCAAAGGGGATGTAAAACCTACGGCTGCCGGGTTTCCAGGCAGGACAGCGGAGCTGGACACGGCTTTTACAGATATTTTGGATATTATCCGTTCTCCAGCCCCTTCCTCACCTCCCCCAGCAGCAACTTTAATCCGTTTTATCCCACCTCGCTCCGTTTGCTCAGCCTTTCCCCCCTCCCCACCCGCAGCCCCCAGCCCACCCCGCACCTCCTCCTTCCCTGACCCCGCTGGGCGACGCATCCCGGGCTGCAGGGCTTGGGGGGTGGATTTTCCACACCGTTCCCGTTCTCCTGCACTTTTCTCCCTCCATCAAATCCAACTTTGTGCTGCTCGCCGGTGCCACTTTGGATTTTCTATTTTACCTCCGGAGCGATGCTCGATCCGGCCGGGAACGGACGCGCCCCCATCCCCACGCTGAGAATCCCATGCAAAAGGGGCTTTGGGACTGGGGAGACCCACAAACCTCCCCCCCAAAAACAAATAATAAATTAAAATCACACATCAAAATAAACGGGGAGCTGCTCAAAGCAGCAGCTCCCAGCATTATTTGGGAGCAGAGGGCTCCGGGATCTTCTCCACAGCCCCCGGTCCCACACCACAAAGGGCAGGAGAAGCCAGAGCCTCCCAGGGCTCCACAAAGCTCCCTGGCTTGGCACAGGGAATTCTGCCCCTTCTCCCCCACGTTTTCCCCTCTCCCAGTTCAATTTAAGCGACCTGAAGGAGGAAAAAATTAAATAAAAAGTGGGAGAGCAGAGTAATTTTTCCAAACCTGATTATTTCCTCCACGCACCCGCTCCTGGAGCTTGTTCAATTTATTTTTGATGGACTTTAAGGTGGGGTGGCAATTAAAAAAAATAATTTCAAATGCTTAATTTAGAGTTAAGATTTTGAAAAACCCTGAGACTTTGCTGGGTTTTAATCGAGGATATGGGGAGGCATGAAAGGGAACACATCCCTGCCGACACCCGGGACCGGTGTCTGCGTGAGACACATGTTGGGTTGATTTAACATCAAATCCCTGCCCTCCACGGAACGTATTCCCCGTGTAAATTTTTAACACACCAGCAGAAATTTGTAAAAGTAAATCCTCCTTCTGGTTTGGGTTAAAAACAACCCAAGCTTTTAATACAGAAACTAATAAGAATTTTATTGTCTGCCCCACAGCTTTACGACGCTCGCGGAGAAGTGAGGTCTTAATCCGATGGAAGTTGGGGTGGAGGGTGGGAAAAGGAAAATCTTGGGGTATCAACTGATGGGGAGGGAAGAGCTGCCTGAAGCTAAGGAATGATTCCAGGCAGGAATTCGGACACAAATTCCTCCAGGACTATATTAAGAGCAGCAGGAAAAAAAATAATAATAATAATCTCAGTGTAAGTTTTCCGAGCGGGCACTTCCCAAACACGACTCCCAGGAAAGTGGGGTTTGTGAATTATTCCCGCTTTCTCCTCCGCACATTTTTAATTTGTATTAAGAAGTGCACAGGAGGGAGAGAGGGGGAGACACACGGCCCTTGGCTTGTTCGCGTTTTAAACGGGGAAAGAGAAACCAGCGTCGCTCCCAAATGGAAAAAGAAAACCCAATTCCACTCCACTTGTTCTCTGCCATCCACACCTCCGAACGCGCCTGCCAACTCAAACCAGATTTCCTAGACCCAGACAAATATCCAGAGCCATCCTTTTCTCCCGGAGAGGGGGAGAGCAGACAGAGGCGCGTTTGTTTATCCCACGGAGCCGGCAAGAATAGAAATCCCTGAACTTTGCCAGCGCCGGGAGAGCATCGCAACGACGGCGGACACCGGGGTGGGAAGGGGATGTTGCCGGAGGCTGATCCAGAGCTCCGGGTGAGCCAGCACGAGTTATCTGCCCGGGAATTTCGGAACTCCCAGAAGACGATGCTCCGTAATAAAAACTCTTCCCAAACACGTTATCACCGCCGGTACCACCAGCAGCCGCTGCCGGCAGCGTCCCCGCCGAGAGCTCCCGCGGCACCGGGAATCGTGTCCGGCTTACAGAGACCCCCCCCAAATCCTTGGAAAAGCCCCCCCAACCTCTCTCCCCGTCCAAACAAAGGAGCTCGGAACCCCCGCAAACTTTACAAGCGGGTGAAAGCCAGGCACGGCTGAGCCGCGAGGCAGCCGGCTGCCGTCAGCCCCTCCGGAATCCAAACCTGCGGGGGTTTCTCGGGAATATTCTCCAGCTCCATCCGAAGCCGTGCCTCGTCCTCCTCTCCCTCACCTGGCAGTCTGGGTTAGGGTTTTGGACGCGGCGCTGGATTTTCCCAGGGCTGGCTGCAGGTTGTCGGGGACGGCGGCGGCTGCTGCTTCTCCCAGGAATTGCAAAACTTGGGGCAGACTTACGGATTTCTCTCCAAGGAGGGAATCACACCCCCGGGCCCAAGCAGCGGCGGGTCGAGGCTGAGTTAAAATGTGATGGAGGAGGGAAAAAAAAAGGGGGGGGGGAACCCACCCAAGCCCTCCAGCAGCCGGAATTAAACCAAAACTGCCGGAGAGAAAGGAAAAGATGGGGAGGAAATGGGAAGCACCAACAAAGGGAGCGCTGGGGCGGTTGCAGGGCAGGGGCGGCCGGGCCCCCCCTCCCCAGCCCCGGTGCGCTGCCCCCTCGGGGGGTGCGGGGCCCCCGAAGCGCCGGAGCGGAGGCGGGTCCGGATCCGGCACCGGCAGCGCGGCTGTGCCGGCGGCAGCGCAACTTTCCCGGGGCCCGACCCCCCCTCGCCGAGGGGGCTGCGACCCCCCCTCCCCGCTGCCGGCCGCCCGAACGCCTCGGGGGCGGCGGCGACCCCCGCGCCCGCCCCCAGCCGGGCACCCCGCACGCACCGGGACCCCCGCGCTGCTCGGGGCGCACCGAGCGCGGGGACCCCCCCCCCGGGGAACCCCGGTGCGCCCCCCGAGCCCCGGCCCGCCCGCACCCCCGGCTCCCCCAGCGCCGGCCCCGCTCCCTTTGTCCGGGAGCCGTAACAAAACTTCCGAGCGCGGCGCGGCCGAGCGCGGGGCACGGCCCGGCCGGGGGCAGCGGGGGGGGACACGGGGGGCACGGCCCGCACCCCCCGCACCTGCCGGGGGGGTCCCGCCTCCCCCGGGGACACCCGCGGACCCTCCCGCGCCGCTCGCACCCACCTGGTCGCGCCGAGCGCCGGGCTCCGGGGCGGGCATGAGCCGCGCCGCTCCTTCCCCCGCCAGCCCTGCACAGCCCTCCCCGCACCGGCACCTTCCCCAAACTTCGACGGGGCGGGCGCGGCGGGGCCGGAGCTCAGAGGCGGCGCGGCATGGCCGGGGGCGGAGGGGGGGCTCCGTGCGGCGGCGGAGCGGGGCCGTGCGGGGCGGGGGGCGCGGGCAGCCGGGGCCGGCCGGGCCGTGGCCGCGCCCAGGTCCGGCGCGGCCCGGCGGCGGCGCGGGCGCGGCGGCGCGGGGCGGGCGCCGGCCGCCCTACCATAGTTCCTCTAAAGCAGGTGCAGCCGCTTTCCCCGCCCGAGCATCCCCCCCGCGCCCCCCGCTCGCTCGGGGGTGTTGGGCCGGTTTTTTTTTTTGGGGGGGTCCCCTCGCTGGTTGGAGCACCCCGCTGGATGGAGCCTCCCCCACCCCACCTCGCCGTTCTTTGCCACCCCCACCCCGCGTTTTGCTCATTAATGCCTGCGCTAATTGGTTTCTGCCGCGTTCGGTCCCCGGCGCGCGGCGAAGCCCTGGGCTCGGAGAAGGGGGGAGCGGCGGGGAAATTGAGGCACGGGGGGATTGGGGACACGGCTCCAGGCGCTCCTTGGGATCACAGGATCGGCCGGGTGGGGAAAGAGCGCTCGGAACGTCGAGTTCAACGCACGGGGCAGAGCCAGGACAGGCGCGCTGAGCCCGATTTACAGATGGGAACAGCGAGGGGCTGAGCTGGTGACCCCAACAGCCCCAAGTCCGCTGTGTGACACTCCCCGTGACACCCCGACATCCCATCCCACAGCAGGGACAGGGCCCCCAGAGCCCCTGGGTGAGCAGAGCTGTGTCAGGGACCCAAACCAGCACCCAGAAATTGCACCCAAACACTGCAGAGAGGCCCCAAAACTCCGTGAGGGGGCTGGACCCAAACCAGCAACCAGGTGCTGCTCCCAACCCTGGCCCAGCGCTGGGGACACGGGGCAGGGTGACACAGCTGGAGGAGAGGAGGGACCAGCGTTCCAGCCTTGCCGCTGTGGCGCTGCTTTGGGGGGTGAATTCCCACCTGCACAGGCTGGGGATGGACAATCCCATTCCCACATGGAGAAGTTTTCCAAAGCCACTTATGTCTTGATGGCACCAAAGAGCAGCTGCTCTGTTCCCTTTTTTTTTTTAATTCAAAAGTAGCTCTTTTGAAATTTCCGTTTTATGGACAGCTAAAGTATCTTTAAGAGGTGAAATTGGAATGAAAAGTATTTCAACACACCTGGATTTTTTTTTTCCCCCTATAATTTGATTTTTTTTACAGGAAGACTGTTTATGGTTGGTTTGGTTATTTTTTAATAATCTATTATTGAATGAAAAGTTAGGGAATTTCTGTGAGATGGGAAAGCTGGTTTTCTACAACTACTTTCTGATGGCCCTAGGAAATATCCTATTGGTTTTGTCCAAAGAAATCTCCTTTCAAGGGGACAAACAGGATGAGGGCAAGCTCCTGGGCTGTGCCGAGCCTGAAACCGAGGTCTTCACCTACCCCTGTTGGAGTCCAGGGATTTTCCAGAGGGCTTGGCTTGGTTTCAGTCCCCTCTGGAGCTCCCAATCAGGGAGCCTCTGCTGCTCCCACTTCTGCAGAGCCCACTCCTGGTGGACGGAGCCCGGCGTTCGTGGAAGAGGCGCCCCAGGCCCCGTTTCTCAGAAGCGCCGCGGCTCCGCTTCCTGCCAGCACCTCCTTTCATGGGAGGACAGCATTCCCTCTCCCCTGCTATCAAACACCAGGGAGAACCTCTCCAGCCAGCTCTGGATTCTGGGTGACCCTCAGATCCAGGGCCAGGATGGCCCAGCAGGGCTCTGCATCCCAGCCCATCACCCACGGGACATCTCCACCAGACCAGGCTGCTCCAAGTCCATCCAACCTGGCCTTGAGCCCTTCCAGGGACGGAGCAACCACTTCTCTCACTCCAGGCCCTTGTCCTTGTCCCTTTCCAGCTCTCCTGGAGCACCTTTAGACGTGAGGGGCTCTAAGGTCTCCCTGGAGCCTTCACTTCTCCAGGCTGAACATTCCCAGCTCTCCCAGTATGACAGGGGAGATCCAGCCCTTGGATCAATCCTTGGTTCAATCCATTCCGTGCTCAGCACTCAGAGTTAAGGGACACCCCAACTCATTTTAGAGGGTCCCCACATGGGAAGTGCAGCAGCTTCAACCCCCCCAGTTCAGCCCAGATTGCTCCTGACACATTCCAAACCCAGGGAGTGCTGGAAGCTCCGAGACCTTTGTGAGTTTTACACCCAGCCATCAGTCCATGACAAACACAATACCCACACTTATTCCATCCCAAACCAGCACTTTTCTGAGCAAAAAACCAGCTTTGAGTGATGAGCCTCGTCCAACCTGCGCCTGCCCTCTTTTCCCTGCATCAGAGGAGCCCCTTTGAAGACATCAAATATCATCAGAGAGGGAAGGAGCCGCACTAAAAGACGTGGGCAGCCTTCACCGAGGGGAGTTTGTGAATCCAGTGTGGCCCCAAAATCCCTCTTTGTTCAACTGTGTCAGCCTGGAAATGAGGCAGAGCAGGGAGGAGGGATCTGGGTGAGGAGACACGGATGGATCGGGGTCAGACAGGGTTGGTACAGCTCCTTCCCTGGTGGGGTTTGGTCGCTGGGGGACCACCTCACTCCTGGAAAACCAATGGGGACATCAGGGAGGCTGCAGGGATGAAGAAATTCCCAGGAAGGAGACCATAGGTGCTCCTGCAGCAGTGCTGAGCTCCCAAAAGAGAGACACAGGGAAAAAGGGAAGGGGAAAAAAACTTCCTTTTGTTCTGCACCAGGTAAAGCCTCGGGCGTGGATCACCTCCAAAGGGTCCAGCGGAGGCAGGAGGATTTGGAGCTCTGGCATGAAACACTTTGTGTGGATATAAAGCCCTGAGCCACGTGGGCAGAGCAGCAGAGTCAGAGCAGCGTGAGGGATCAGCCCCAAACCCCGAGTCCTTCAGCTCATCCAGGAAAACTCCACCTTCCACCTCTTCCCAGCTCACCCTCACTCTCAGCATCTGCAATCCACCCCCGAACTCCCAGCTGTGGAAAATTGTTTTTCCTAACAAAGTTGGGTTTTTTTTTCCCTCTGGGGACTGTCTGATCTCACAACCAGGATTTTGAAAACCTTTAAAACCTAAAAAAAAAACCTTTTCAGCCGAAGGATGGTGATCCCGTGTTTGCCTGGAATGGGAACAACCCCAGTTTGCTGTAAGGTTGTCAGAAAACTGAAATCTTCCATGGAAAAGGTCAGTTTGGGTTTCTCCTGAATGCCACCCAAGGAAAAGCAGCTCTGAATCACTTCATCTGAAACTTCCTCATCCTTCCAGGAAAGTCCTCTCCAAGATGAATCCAAAGCCTGTTTGCCACAGGTTCTGAACCGGCATTTCTGGTAGTGGGGAACATCTCCTTTGGTTTCTCTTTTTTCTTCCATGGGAAGAGCAACTTCAGAAACAAAACCTGAGATTTCTGAATGTGGTCGCTTGGAAAATCAGTGTTTGGTGATGGGACCGAGTCCTCCTGAACTCCTCTGCTTCCTGCCTTGAATCGATTCTCTCCCTCCTGCTTCTGAGGCAAAACAAAGAAAAAAAGCAAATGGAAATATGAGGAAGAGGAGAATTGGGGATGGGAGAATGGAGAGAATGAGGGAAGAAAGTTAATTTTCCCTTCCACAGCAGTGTTTGGGGGATGGTGTTGTGCTTTGACACAGCTAAACTCCAAATTCCCATCCCTTCCAAGGGGGAAGTTTCAACTGGTGAGCAGCAAATTTGGTTTTCCACATGAATTACACCATCAATTTTCACCCCAGCACCCTGTCATGCCCAGCAGCACCCACAGCCCAGCCCTCTGCCCTCTCCCTCCTGAGGATCCAGGTCAGAACCCCCAGGACTCATCCCGGCCCCCAAACACCCTCCGGGGCATCGCGGGTGAGCAGAGCACGGAGCAGGATCAACCCTTCCCGGGGCAATCCCCGCTCTGGGAGCTGCACCCCCAACCAGGACAGGGCTGGAGAGGCCGGGGGGTCCCCCAGAGACCCCTGAGGGTCGGTGCTGGCATGGCCACGCTCCCAGGCTGTGAGCACACGGAGCAATCCGGCTCTGCCCGGACGTGCTGGCGAGGCCACGGCCGCTGCAGCTCTTGGACCGCGCTCGCCTCTTGCGTAAGGCCAGGGGATGATGCACCGAGTTCCTGTAAGTGATGAGAGGCTCCTGGCTCCCCGGGAAAGCCACAGGCTGCTGCCTGTCCAGGGGCTGGCACTCTGCTCCCCTGCTCCAGCCAGAGGCATCCCGGGACCCTCGGACAGGAACTCCCGGTGATTCCCCGGGCAGGGGGATCCCAACATTCCCGGAGCTGCACAGAGAGGGGATATCAAGGAAATAATCAGCAATTTGGGCTCAGGTCAGAACTCAGTGTGGGTTTTGAGTGGGGCTTTCACCGCCTCAGATCCCCGGCTGGTGGCTGTGCCGTGCCTCAGTTTCCCCCACTGCACACTGAGGGTTGGACTCAGCCAGGTTTTAGGGAGCTGGAGGAAAAGGGTAAGGGAGGGAAACCCCAGTGCCTGGGAGTGCTGCTCCCACACAGAGACACGAAGATATTTGGGGTGTTTGGGGGGTCCTCAGACAGTGCCCTCTGCGCCTGCAGAGCCCCATTCCAGGACAGGAAGGAGCTGCGAGCAGCCACCACCCAGCCCGGATGGAAATTCCCCCAGCTCTGCCAAGCCCGGCTGTGCCACCAGCACCTGGGCACACGGGACACGTGGCTCCCCCAGCCCCATCAGCACCCCCATTCCCCCCCCTCCTCCTTTTTTATCATTTCCCTGCTTTCCCAAGAACGTTCCTCATGCGGAGCAGGACTCGCTCCCGGCTGCTGCCGTTTGTTCCCTCCTGCTCCTTCAGGAGATGCTCACCCGCACGTGGTGGCTGCTGCCGGAGCCGTCACGGTGCCGGCCGGGAATTACTCACGGTGTAAGGTTGGAGGAAGGAGGGGGGGAGGCCACGTTCGCTGCTTTGTCTGCAGTTGTTAATTTCTCACCCTTTGATATATTCTTTTTTTCCCCTCCTCTCTTTTTTTCCCTGCCAATGTTCCCTGTCCTGGCTCCCTCCTGCTCGCTCTTAGGTTGGGGTTGGGGAGTCTGGCTGCAGCCCTGCGGAGTGTAAAATGTTCTTTGCATGGTCACAGAGGGGTCCCCTCACACCTGCCTGGGAGAACCAGTTCCTCCCCTTGGGAACTCCCTCTTCCCACTCTGCCCCTTCCACTTTTGCCCATTTCCGCTCATTCTTGGCCCAACTTCCCCCCATGTGTGTCACAATGTCCCCATGTGTCACCACAAACCCACCCCGCATCCCCCCTCAGACCCGGGGTGTGACAGGTGGGTTAGAGGGGTGGGGAAAACACCCAGAAAATCCCCAAATCCTTGCTCCAGGCACTCCAGAGGGAAGGGTCGCTGTGGGAATTCCTGTCCTGGCGATGCCAGGGCCCATCCCGCCGTTCCCAGCGCGTGCTTGGGAAGACTCAACAGAAAAGCATTCGGGACGCACGGTCCTTCCCCTTCTCCACGCACACCCGCGGCAGATCAATGAATATTTTAACAAAGAAATATTTCATTAAAAGAGTTGATTGCTTAATGAACTGTCCCTGTGAGCCATCAAAATGCAATGGGTTTTTTTTTTTGGTTTTTTTTTTTTTCTTCCCCTGCCTTTAACGAAGGCAAAGATTCATATCACGAAGAAGTGGCTTATCAAATTACCGTAATAGCCTGAGTAGAGCCAGCCCGGGCAGCGGCACGGGGAGCCCGGGGGCTGCTCCCACCACAGCCGGGACTCCACAGATGGCACCGAGCGAGGTGGGACTAGGGCAGGGTCCTCATGTCCCTAAAACCACTGCTTGGGATAGTGGGAAGCAGATTTGTTTCCGCTTGGGATGCCAGGATTTGAAGGGAAAGACAATTCTCCATAATTTTTTTTTTTTCCCAACCCAAGAACGTTGTGATAAAGGGACATTAAAAGGCGTTTCTGACGTTTGAGGCCATGAATTGCACCAGGGCTCCAGCCTCCTCTGCCCGGCTCTTGGAACCACAAGAATTAGGGAATGGTTTGGGTTGGAAAGGACCTCAAAGTTCCTCCAATTCCAAGCCCTTTGGGTGATTAAAACAGAAAGGCATCCAAAAATGTAATCACCATGTCTTATCTGGGTGCTGTTTGTGTGCTCTGAGGACCCACCACTGCTGCTTCCCCAGCCAGGGGCTCGTTCTCCTCGCTCCTTTTGGAGGCTCCCACTGGAAGTTTAATGGAAATGTGCCTGTTCATCCCAGATTTCCTGATGGCTCCTCCGTGCTGCTCTCCAGGCTCCGGGCTGGGCACGGCTGGAGGGATCTGGTCATTAACAGGCGGGAAATGAACAATAACCTGACAAGAAACGACCAATTTTCCATCAATTAGAGCGAAGCCTCTTTTTGTCTTTTAGTAAAATTAAGTTTTGCTGACTGGTGATTACTTTGGTCTGATGACAATTCATTAACATTTACACGGGGAGGATGCTAATGGCGAGGAGGAGAGAGAAGGTGCTGGGCAGAAATGTGGGCTCAGAGAAGTTCTGGAGGTCAGGACAGGCCAGGGAAGGAGGGAAGCAGCCCCCAAAGCAGGGCAGCAGGAAGCCCTCCCGCCCCTCGCTGTGGGAGCACAAAAGTGCTTTGTTTGGGGCTGGAATTCTGCTCCTTGCTCTGCTTCCCCCACTGGGGCTCTGGGTTTGAGGACACTGCGGTGTCCCTGGGGCCAGCACCGGGCCAGGGTCCCCCAGAGCCGCTCCTGAGAGCGTGGGGACAGCTGGACAGTGCAGCCTGTGCTGGCTGTGCCCTCGGGATGGCTCCCGGCCCTGCAGAGGTGCCACGGCTGGGGACAGGGTGGCAGCAGAGCTCTGAACTTGGCACCAGGATCAAAACCAGCCAGAGGAGTGACCACCAGAGCCTCGAACCACCCAAACCAGGCACAGTCGGCCCAAATTTCTGTTAGAAAGTGAAGGGGGAATTGGTGCTGAGTGTGAATATTTGTGTATATATGGACACATGTGCGTGCAAGGCACGGGAGCCCTCAAAAATGAAGTTATTCCCTGGATCAGAGCTGCCTCTGCTGCTGGGTCAGGCCTCTTCTCATCTGAGAACTCATCCCCAAAAGCAAAGGCAGAGGTTTCTCAGGCTGCCACTCCTCTTGCACACTCCTGGGGCGTGGATACATATGCACCTGAGCAGCTTTGGGGGAAGAAACAGAAAACCTTCCCACAGGAGCCACCTCAACCATCCTTTCCCCTTAAAAAAACCTCCTGGGTTGTTCCCAACCCCAAAACTTCCACTTCTAGTGACTGATTTGCACAAGCTCCCCAGGAGTTCCGAGTCTGGCACAGGAAGGAAGGAGCTGCCTGTGCCATCCCTTCCCATGGAATGGGGCAGGGATTAGCTCATCCAAGGGTGATTGGGAAAGCTCAGGGAGAGTTTCCTGTAAGAGGCCTTTGATTCAGTTCGAGGGCTCTGGCAGTGGGATGTGTTGAATCAGAGGCACAGCAGAGCCCTCCCTGTCCTGCCAAGCTCTTGGGATATTTCCCCAAATTCCCATCCTGGATGGCCAGGCTTGAGAGGGATGCCAGGGTTTAGTAGGGGAAAAAAACAGTCAGGTTCTCAGCAGGTTTCCTGTTTCTTCCCCCAGGTTCAGGAAGGCTGAAGTTTGCAGTTGGGTTTTTTACCGGGGTGGGTAACACAGGGATGGTTGGCTCCCTGTGCTGTTTTGTCACTCTATTTATAACTTTATTTGGGAGGGGATTTCCACAAAACCCCATAAAAACTGGGGTTTCCCATCAAAAAGCTTTTCAAGTTCTTTCATGACCTTTGTTCAACAATGACCTAATTTCACTCAAACTCTGGCACAGCCTATTCCTGAGGCGGGAGGAGAAGTGGCATTCAAAATTGGGTCAGTTTTCATTAAAAACGCTTCCGTTTACTAATAGTTTTTCATGTGTCAGAAGGACTGGGATGGGCTCCAGACGCCGGCTGCCCTTCTTCACTGGAGAAATGGGTTAATCTTCCTGGGAAATCACTGCTCAAGGACTTTCTGGCTCTCGATGAAGACATTTCTCTTCCCAAAAGTTGGGATGGATGTGGTGTTTCTGTGGTGCCCCTTCCTGAAGCTCCTGGCGGGGTGTTGGGTGTGAGAATTCAGCTGGGATGGGGCTGATGAAAGCTGGGTCACGGTGGCTGTGCCCGTGTCACCTGTGTCACTCGCCCTGGGTGTGCCACACGAGCCCTGGGCTGGTCAGGGAATCCCAACTCCAAGAGAAAGATGGGATGGAAAGACCAGAGCAATGGGGAGGGTGGAGGACCCCATGCCCTGACCTAATTCAGAGCCTAATCCAAAGCCTGCCCTAATCAGGGGGAATCTGAACCCTCGAGTCTGATCCCCCCTAGCCCAGGGAAGCCACTGGGAAATGCGCTGGGATTCGGGAGCCGGGGAGCAGCTCCTGGGCAGCCGCGGAGGCTCCCGGGGATGGCGCAGGGAGTGCAAAGGGATCGTGGCCTCGGCTCTGCTCTCACAGTGCTGAGAGCTGCCAAAATTCCCCTTTTGGATCCTTTTTGGAGGATGGATGCCCTCGGACTCTGAGCCTGAACCCCCTGAGAGCCGCGGGACGGATGAAAGCGGCGGCAAAACCGGCAAAAACCGGGCGAGGTGGGGAGGGAAGCAAAGCGAAGCCAAGAACCGGCGCTCGGCCCCGCTCCTGCTTCTCAAATGTGCAAATTACGCAGCCATTTCACGGGACACTTAGGAGTCAATTTGCAACGCGGCTCAGGGGGGAAATTGGGCACATAATTCCCCTGAACAATAACCGGAGCGGCCGCTTAATTTAACTCCGCGCCTGGACCTCGTTAGCGCGTGCCGAGGGGAGGATGCTGCGGGCGCCGGGGCCACGTGCTCGCATCCCTCCGCATCCTTCTCCATCCCTTCTCCATCCTTCAGGATCCTTCCCCACCCCTCCACATCCTTCTCCATCCCTCCGCATCCTTTTCCATCCCTCAGCATCCTTCTCCATCCCTTCTTCATTCCTCCACACCTTCTCCATCCCTCAGCATCCTTCTCCATCCCTTCTCCATCCCTCTGCATCCTTCTCCATCCCCCCACATCCTTCTCCATCCCCTCACATCCTTCTCCATCCCCTCACATCCTTCATCCCTCCACACCTTCTCCACCCCTCTCCATCTCCCCGCATCCCTCTTCACCCCTCTCCATCCCTCCACATCCTTCTCCATCCCTCTCCATCTCTCCGCATCTCTCTCCATCCCTTCTCCATCCCTCCACATCCCTCTCCATCTCCCCGCATCCCTCCGCACCCCTCTCCATCTCTCTCCATCCCTCCGCATCCTTCTCCATCCCTCCGCATCCTTCTCCATCCCTCCGCATCCTTCTCCATCCCTCCGCATCCTTCTCCATCCCTCCGCATCCTTCTCCATCCCGGGCCCCGCGGCGGTGCCTGGGGGCAGCGGGGGTTGCCTCGGGGGCTCGGCAGGTCCCAGCCCGGCTCGCACACGCTCCGGCAGCCCCGGCACAGTGGCAGCAGGCTGTTCTCATTACAGCCCAATGAGGCTGTTTACTCACCCAGCTGGAGACAGTTAGAGAGTGATAAATAATGAAAGAGAAAACATGATTTTCCCCTCTGTGGTTTCTATTTGTGTAACCATATGTCACAGCTCAATACGGCCGCGGGTTTTTTTTCTGCTTTATTCAGGAAAGAGTTGATTTTTTTTCCACAGTACTGAGATTTTTCCCCCCGACTTCTCTTTTTTCTTTCTTTTCCTTTTTTTTTTTTTTTTTTTTTTCCCTTCTGCAGCGACTGAAGTATTTCTGTTTGTTTTCTTGTGAAACTCGCTCGGACTCTGACTCCTTAAAGTCTGGCTTGTCCCAGGAACGGCGGAGGTTTGATAGAATTGTGCTCAGCTTCTTTTCAAATACCTGTCACGGGGCTGCGGGGAGAAGAACCAGCTGAGAGCGGCGTGGGGAGGGCTCGGCACTCCTTCTCCCCGGCTGGAGCAATTCCTCCGGGAGGATAAAACCCTCTGGAGCTCTCCCCGGCACGGGAAGGGAGGCTTGGATGAGGGGTACCGGGTTGGTTTTGTGTCTCTGGGTGTTCTGTGAGGGTAACAGGGCATCGCCGCTGCTGTTTGCAGGCGGGGAAACTGAGGCACTGCGAGCTCCAGAAGGCTCACCCAGGGAACCTGCAGCCCCCAGGGACCTGCCTGATCCATCCCGGAGCTTCGGCAGCGGGGTTTTAACCGGGGGAGAAGGACCTGAGGCAGCCTGAGGAGGAGATCTCGACCGAGGAAAGGCCCTGGCAGCGCCCTGCTCCGGATGGCGGCCGGGAGAGCTCCGGGAGCGCATCCCGCCCGTGCCCTGGGGAGGGCAGGTCCCTGCACGGCCCCTCTCCCTCCCCGCCAGGTACCGCACACCTTCCTGCAGCAATTATCCCCGGCTCCCCCCGAGCCGCATCCCGCCTGCCGCCGTCTCTTCTCCTGCCATGCTCCCGGCAGCTCCTGGCACGCTCCGGGGATGAGTTTCCCCTCGCAGCACTCCCGGCCAGGGGCGTGCGAGGTGTTTTTTCGCCCCGGCAAGTTCGCCGGCTTCACAACATCCTCTTCCCGCAAGATACATCGTTCTGGGAGGGCAATTATCCATCCCGGTGACCTCATCCGTGTCTGCGGCATGAGGTCACCAACGCTCGGGGAGCTGCGCCAGCCCGGTCCGAACGGGTGTGCCCCGAGCTCGGCTCATCCCCATCCGCCACTTGGGCTCGCTCCAGAGCCCCAGCCCAGCTCCGAGGAAACTGGCAATTAATCGTGGCAAAACTCCCAGGGGCCGGGCCGGGTACCCGGGTGTGGATGCGGCGAAGAGCCCGAGTGGCGCCGGGCCCCAGCGGCCCGTGAGTGCACGGGACTCACCCTAAGGTGGAAATCACCTCCCAGCAATCCCACCCTGGCCTTGAGAGTGTTTTCCAAACGCTCCTGGAGCTCTGGCAGCCTCGGGCCGTGCCCGTTCCCTGGGGAGCCTGGGCAGTGCCCAGCAGCCTCTGGAGGAGGAACCTTTACCTGAGATCCATCCTAAATCCCCCCAGTACAGCTCCAGCTGCTCCCTGGGTGCTGTCCCCGGTCACCTCTGTCCTGAAATGGCACCGAGTGTCTCCCTCACACAGAACTCCTGCAATGAGCCAACCTCGGTGGCTCCAGGCCCCGTCACTCGGTGTGGAACCACGGCACCCCAAAGCCTTGGCTGTGCTTGAATTACCCCAATTAAACTTGGCAAAGGCACCTTCTCCTGGGGCTGATCCCTTCTCCAAATGTAGGGAAAGCATTTCTCCCAAGGTTTTGTGTGCAGTAATGGCAGCCTGCACAGGCAGAGCCATTCCCACTCCACTTTGGTGCCCACATCTGCTCTGTGACGCTCTGCAGTGACAGCTTTGGGGACAGAACTGCCTTTCTGCACCCTCCAGCTCTCACTGAGGTCCCACCAATGAGGCTGCTGTCCAAAATGTGCCCAAATTCACCCAAATGCTGGAAAAGCAGCTGCTCTCCACACTGCAGCCACCCCATCCCAAAAAAAACACCCCAGCTCGGAGTCTGAGCTGTGTGCTGAGTGTTGAACACTTTAATGTTGATGGATTTGTCCTTTTTAAAAGAAATTAACTGAGTAAAATCAGGATCTTCTCGCTTCAGGTCACAAGAAGTTCTCACTGCAGGGTTTGAGCTGCAGATTGGGGGGAGATGGACCCCGCTGGTTCCCTGACCCCATTCCTGGCCCAGCACTTCCACAGCCCAAATCCTCTCCTCTCCTCTCCTCCTGCTCCTCTCTCCCTGCCAGCGCCACAAAACGAGGGCTGGGAATTCCTGGCAGGTTAATTGGGGTTATTTCATATTAAAACCCCTTTGCCTCTGGAACCAAACCAGCACAGCCCCACTGGGTCAGACGTGTCCTTCCTGCACCTCTCCCTGCACGGAGGGGGTTTGTGCCCTGGAAAGGAGTTTGGGATGTTCCCCCCTTCCCCCCAGGTCGCTGTCCTGATGTAGGAAATGTGTGTCACAAACGCCAAACCCTCCTGCCGTGGGGTGAACCCTGGTTCAGGTGCCAGCCTGGAGACCAGCCTGGCAGCACTGGGGGAATCCAAACCCTCTGGAGAGGCTGGATCCTGTGGTTTTGATTCAAAGCCCATTGGAAGTGCCTTTCCAGGCTCGTTCCTGTGTCTGCAGCAGTTCATTAACGTGCCCACCTTTCCTGCCATAAACCCACAGAGGCCGGCTCATCAAATCCAAATTTTAGCTGATCCCAGATCAGCTGGGAGCTGGATCTGACACAACTGCAGGGAATATCAAACCAGCTCCATCCTGGCAGTGCTTCTACCTGCAGATCCCTTGTCTCCAGGCCTCCAGCCAGGGCTGTGCCAGGAAGCATCCAGCTTTTCCATGGCTTTTTCCACTCCTGGCTGTGCAAACACCCGTTCCCTGCTGCTCTCCAGCCCCTCTGCTCCCACCCCCGGCAGTTCCTGGGTTAACGGGAGGCACTTGGATAGAAAAAAAAACCTTTTTTAATTTATTTTTTTTTTTGTAGCAGCAGATAGGGAGAAGAAAAAGCGTTGGGCTCATTTATCTGGCTCACAGTGTCGCTAATGCCCTCGGCTTGAGGCCAGCGTGAGAGATTGGGAGGTAAATCGGCCAAGTCATGCTGTACAAACATTTCAAAAAAGAAAGATATTTCCAGGCTCTCTCGCAGGAATCCAGCCCTCCTCCTGCTGGGGGACTGCGGGATTTGGAGCCCACTTTACCTCTGTCTGTGGGTGTTCAAAAAGCAGAAGTTCACCCAAAAGCAGTGCTGGAATTTGGCTGGGGATGCTCAGGCCCTGGCTCTCACAGAGCATCCCCAGGGATATTCTTGTCTGGGCAGTGGGCACAGTTGGATTTTTAAATAATAATGGATTTAAACTTCCCAGGGACTATGTATTTCCAACAATATACACAGAGATTTTTTATTGCTTACAACATTTTAATGGATGTGTCCTTTGTTATTTATTAAAGGCCCATTGAAAATGTCTTTCCACTCTCGTTCCTGTTTCTGGAGCAGTTCATTAACATCCCCACCTTTCCTGCCATAAACCCACGGACTCAGGCTCATAAAATCCAAATATCTGCCAGTAAAGTCCCTTCTCAGAGAATAAAACCCCACTCACTGCCCACATAAACCACGGGACCGGGTTTCTGCCAGCACGCTGCCACCTGTGACTGCAGCGGGGAGAGAGGGTGGCACTGCTGGGCTGTCCTGGGAGGCTGGAGGAGGGGGACAGACCTTCCCTGGGACCTCATAATTTATTTTTTTTCCCGGCTTGAAGGCCCCAGTGATTCTCTGTGCTTCACCAGGGGTTGAGTTTGGGGTGTTCTGGGAAGGACACACCACCAGGAGCTGCCCTCTGTCAGTTTTCCACCAGGGGAGCGGGGAAGGGATGGCAGAACCCGGGGTGGGAGTGAGGAGCTGTTGTCCCCCCCAGGGCCGAGGGAACGCTGCTGAAGAGCTGCAGCTCGGCTTGGCTGGGTTTTATGGAGGAAACCTGCCTGAACAGGGAGCCTGTGGCTTGCAGCCGCGGAACAACCTCGGTTTTCCAGGCGCCCGGGGGTGGAGGCGTTTGGATCCGGGATTTGGGGCCACCCCGGCTCTGGAAGTGCAGAAACCTCACATGATTCCCGGCCCTGTGACGGGATGTGAGCGAGGAGACTCCAACCTTTGGGTTCTTTCCCTTTCCTTGCCCATCTCAGCGAGCCAGAGCAGGATGAGCTCTGCCAGCATCTCTGCTCCATCCCCAGGGGTGTCTGCTGGTGTCACACCAGGGGACACCCGGGGACACCCCTTTGTCCCTCTGCAGTTTCTGCCCACCCGGGACGGGCCGTGGGCTCCCTCACACTGAGCTGGGCACCTGTGTGGGCACGGGCAGGGCAGGAAGTGCCCCGGCAGCCCCGGGCTGGTGATGGGTGTGCCATGGAGCTTTCCCAGCCTCTGACCCATCGCTGCTAGGCTGGGAAAAGGCTCTGGTGCCTCGTTATCGTATGGACCTGACAGCGAGTTTGGCAACAGAGTCCGGGGGAGACAGTGTTAACGCCCTGGGCATCAGTGCCAGCACAAGCAGCAGCGTCCTTTCCCCTTCCCCTTCCCCTTCCCCTTCCCCTTCCCCTTCCCCTTCCCCTTCCCCTTCCCCTTCCCCTTCCCCTTCCCCTTCCCCTTCCCCTTCCCCTTCCCCTTCCCCTTCCCCTTCCCCTTCCCCCTCCCCCTCCCCCTTCCCCTTCTCTTTTCCCCTTTCCCCTTTTCCCTTTTCCTTCCCCTTTTTCCTTTTCCCTTTTCCCTTTCCTTTTCCCTTTCCCCCTTTCTTCTGTCCCTTTCCCTTTCCCTTCCCATTTTCTCTTTCCCTTTCCCTTTCTCCTTTTTCCTTTCCCTTTTCCCCTTTTCCCCTTCCCTCTTCCCCTTCCCATTTTCCCTTTCCCTGCCCCTCCCGTGCTTTTTCCCTGGCACGGCTGGACCCCTCATCCCCCAATTCCCGTGCTGGATCCCCGAGCATCCCCGGCCCCACGGCCCCGTCCCCCTCTGCCCGCGGCCCCCCGGGACCCCCGCGCTTTGCTGGAGGGCACGGGCTGAGTCCTCGAGCAGGGCAGAAATCTCCGAGTCCTCTTTAGGTGTCCCAGGAGGAGGCAGATCTGAGGGAAGGCGGCGCGGAAGATGCCTGCAGCAATGTCAGTGCTAGAACAGCCGGGCTGACAGGATTCAGAGCAGGGATTAACGCTGGGATCAGGGATGCGGGGGAAATGAAAAAAGGCTCTGGCTTTCAGGCGTGTCTCCGCTGTGTTTGTGCTCGTGGTTGCCGGGCAGGGATGAGCTCCGGGCTTTCAAAGGCTCCCGGAGAGGCCGGGGATCACCTCGGAGTTCCCTTTCCCATTTCCCCTTTCTCTTCCTCCATTTCCCTTCCCCCTTTCCCTTTTCCCCTTCCCTCTCCCTTTTCCCTCTCCCTCTCCCTCTCCCTCTCCCTCTCCCTCTCCCTCTCCCTCTCCCTTCCCCTTCCCCTTCCCCTTTCCCATTTCCCTTTCCCATTTCCCGTTTTCCCTTTCCCCTTTCCCATTTTCCCTTTAAATTTGACTTTCATGGAGGAGGCAGTGGGGACACCCTGCTTTCCCTGGAGAGCCTGGGCAGACCCAGCCCTGCCCCGTGGGAGGATGCACGGAGCATCCCTGGTTCTTCCCTGAACATCTCTGCCTTTTCCCAGGAGTTTCCAAAATGTCAATGTTTCACTTCCTCCACCCAGCTATTCCCGGTTTTGGGCCAGGACATCCCTGCCTCCCTCCCGGGCTGGGGCACAAGGTGGTGACTGCAAACCCCAGCTGCAAATCCCTTTGCTCCAGGGTGGTTTTATTGCCCAAGGAAAAGCAGAGCAGCGCCTCTCCCCGAGCTCCAGAGCCTGCGGAAAACCGGGATCATGGCAAGCTCAAGGAGAGTGAGAAGGGAGCAGGAAAAGCCAGGCCAGTGGTGCAGCTGGTTTAGGGACAGGACGGGAGTGCCTCAGTCCCCGTGGCTGCTGCCTGTCCCCTGCTGCTCCCACCGTGTCACCAGGGCCACTTGTCACCCTGTCCCAACTTCCCCAGAAAGGGGCTGCTGTGTGTTTGCACTCCAGCAATCCCAAATCCCCCTTCCCAAATCCAGCTTTGGGCCCTCCCCCCTCCACTGCTGCCCCAAAAGGGTCGGTGCCAGAGCCTTTCTCCTGGGAAACAGGAGCCAGCCCCAGAGGGATGCTGGGGACAGCCAAACCTACCTAAAATTGCTTTTCCAGGGAGAAAATGTCCCGCCCTCTTCGGAGCAGGCTGAGAGTCCCTGGCCAGGCTTGGGGCTGAGCCGCACCAGGAGCTGGAGGGGTCCTCTGTGCCCCAGCCCCCTCCTCACACTCCAGCTCCAGACAGGGAAGGGCTTTGGGGTCTCTCTGTGGGGCAGAGCCGGTGCCTGACCCCAAACACTCTACAGAGCACCGGCGGGGCAGCTTTAATCCCCAGGCTCTGCAGCCTTCGGGCAACGCTTCCAGTCAAAGCAAAGCTGCTCTCTTTCCCCTCCAGCCCATTTCCCTGCCTCCCCGGCCTGTTTTCCCCTCTCTTATCTCCACACAGCCCATGAACTTTCTCCCAGTGCTGCCCACCCTGCTCGGGGCTCCTCTGCTCGCTTTGTTCCCTGTTTGCATCCCAAGCATCCCTCCCTCACTCGGCCTCTCGAGGAGGCAAAGCCCCAAAATCCCTGGAGCTGCTGGAGTCATCCTGAGCCTCCTCCTCTCCACCACTCCACCTCTCTCATTCCTTCTTTCATTCTCCCTCTTTTTCCTGGTGGAGATACAAAGGCACCAAGTTCTCCTCCCCATCCTTCTTTCCCCTTCTCCCCTCCCCTCAATTCCAACCCTCTCTTTTCCATGTGGGTTTTTTTTTTTTTTTCTCTTCCTTCCTACCTCTCTCACCATTTATTATTTTTTTTTTATTTAAGTTTTTCTTTTAACTTTCAAGGTCACCACGGACAGACAATGCCACCAGTGCCTGTTTGATATGTGAGCGCTATTGGCGTCCATTGCCACGGTTTCCGTGGTAACACAGTAACCATTAATTTTCAATTAAAGTAGACAAAAAGCCCGATGACAGCTCCAGGTCTGCTGAAGATGTCAAGAATCCGTATTAATATACAGCAAGAGAGCATAATTGTGTGTCCATCTTCCCGAGCAACGAAAATGGAGGGATAATTACCAGCTAGAAAGCCACTCTGTAATTTTGTTCTTACTGTCACCACAACCCTACATATTAGCATAAATTAAAAGCAGGGTTTATTGTTACCAAAGTGCATTGATATTTCCAGCCTATTTTCTTCCTTTTAACTGTTTGTTGTTGATGGGTGACTCCTGGACACCCTGTGGGTGAGCCCACGGGAGCATCCAGGATGCCAGGAAGGAAGGGATGAAGCTTTTGCCACCCAGGTGGAAGGAAGGGAAGGGAGAGATCCCAGCTCCGTGTGCGGCGCTTTTCCATCCTCCACATCCACCAGGAGCTCTGTGGATCCCAACTTCCCCACGGTGGGGGCTCTGTCCCATCCCACATCGTTGGGTTTCACCACGGAGCTGGAAGTGCTTCGAGTCCCTGAGTGCTCTACGCCTGGTGACAGCCGAGCTGAATTCATGAATTTAAGTGAATGGAAAAAAAGTGGGTTCCTTGTATCATATCCAGGGAAAGCTGTCCTTCAAACGGGAATTTAGGGTAATTACCCTTGAGGGAGCGATCCTCAGGCAGTCAGTCACAACACTGACCCGCTGCTGGGATCTGACAGGGAAATTACAGCCTGTGTGCTCAACAAAAGGGGCTTCCTTCCTTCCGAGGGGACGTGAAACGCCGAGGCATGGAGGGAAAGTGGTGGCTTCAGTCTGTGGCTCACACGGGGCTTCCCTTGGCACGAAGAGCCAAGCCAGGGATGGGAACAGGCTGGAAAAGAAACTGAGAAGCTCCAAATTCCCACTGAGGAAGCACCTGCGAGACACCTGACATCCCCAAACCGAAATGGGAACACTCCCGTGGCAGGGCTAAAATGGGAATTCCCATCATTTCAGGAGGCGTCAATAGCCAAAGGTGCTGAAGGAGCAGCTCAGGGAGTGATGAGGGTAAATACAACAAAAACTGCTGGGTTTGGCCAAACTGACCCGTTTCTAAAGCAGGTCAGCTTGGGAATCTTCACAGTGGGAATGAGGGAACAGGAGCAGGCTGGGAGCACCTCACAGCTCAGAAATGGGGGACAGCTCTCCATGGGCCTGTTTGGGGAACATTTAGTGCCTCTCACACCTCAAATACGGCAACAACTCTTTCAAAGTTTAAAACAGAATCATCTGAGTTTCTGTAAACAAACCCCGCCTTCAGAGGGTTTTTCTTTCAAACTGCAGTGTATGATAATTAAAAGTCCTCTTCTCTTCTCTTCTCTTCTCTTCTCTTCTCTTCTCTTCTCTTCTCTTCTCTTCTCTTCTCTTCTCTTCTCTTCTCTTCTCTTCTCTTCTCTTCTCTTCTCTTCTCTTCTCTTCTCTTCTCTTCTCTTCTCTTCTCTTCTCTTCTCTTCTCTTCTCTTCTCTTCTCTTCTCTTCTCTTCTCTTCTCTTCTCTTCTCTTCCCTTCTCTTCCCTTCTCTTCCCTTCTCTTCCCTTCTCTTCCCTTCTCTTCCCTTCCCTTCCCTTCTCTTCCCTCCTCTCCCTTCCCTTCCCTCCTCTTCCCTCCTCTTCCCTCCTCTTCCCTCCTCTTCCCTCCTCTTCCCTCCTCTTCCCTCCTCTTCCCTCCTCTTCCCTCCTCTTCCCTCCTCTTCCCTCCTCTTCCCTCCTCTTCCCTCCTCTTCCCTCCTCTTCCCTTCTCTTCTCTTCTCTTCTCTTCTCTTCTCTTCTCTTCTCTTCTCTTCTCTTCTCTTCTCTTCTCTTCTCTTCTCTTCTCTTCTCTTCTCTTCTCTTCTCTTCTCTTCTCTTCTCTTCTCTTCTCTTCTCTTCTCTTCTCTTCTCTTCTCTTCTCTTCTCGAGTCTCCTCTCCTCGAGTCTCCTCGAGTCTCCTCTCCTCTCTTTTGTCACTGGTGCCAAGCCTTTATGATGCCAGCAAGGGTTTGGGACTGCAGCAACTGAATTCTCAGAACCCAGCAGGTGAGGGGGAACTCCTGTGGCTAGAAATCAACAAGAAACACAGAAAGGTTTAAGTCCTTAAAGCTCATCTTGTTCCAATCCCCCGGCCATGGGCAGAGCCACCAGCCCAGGATGCTCAATCCACAGGATCCCACTGTGACCGCTCCCAAGAATTTCCTGGAGCCAAGAGCTCTGACTTCAGAACCTCAGATTTCAGGTGGCAGCCACGTGAAACTGTCCTTGTCACCCAAGCCAAGGTCACCTTCAAGGTTCTGTGACATCCCTGTGATCCTCACCCAGCACATGAGGAGTCCTGAGCCCCCGAGCCAACAGAACCACCTGGGAGGGGTGAACCACAGGGAGGAAGATCCCATTTTTCCAGGGAAAACCCAGGCTGAGCCCCTTTTATCAGGTGGTCCCAGGGGCTGCAAGCCTTGGCTGGATTTCCAGCCCCTCTAGGCCCATCTCTTGGGGTTCCTGCTGCTGCTCCACCAGCACTGGGGTGAAAATGCTGATTTAAAGCAGCTGAGCTCAGCTCTCTGCGAGTCCTTCCCACCTTTCCCCCCTCACTCCCCACACCCAGCAGATGTTCAGGACCCTCTGGCTCCAGGATCTGTCCTGGAGAAGCTCTGAGGGCACCTGGAAGATCTGTGTGCACTGTTGGGATCTCCCAGGATGAGGGAAGGTGCTCAAGTGTTATTCTCATGCCATTATTCTCACACCCAGCTCAGCTGATGGGGCAGGGAAAAAACCAAATTCAGCTTCTTGTCCCACAAAGGTAAAATCCAGAGTGAGTTCCCTCTGCCTGCACCTCCTTCCCTGGGCCAGGCTGCTCAGCATCCACGTTTTGTTTGGTTTAGGGGGGAAAAACCATCCCGGTGATTTACAGGGCGGGTGACAGGAAGGGAAGGCGACAGAACCGGCTTTTCTCCAAGAAAATCTCCAAGAATCTCTGCTCCCTCTGTGCTGGCAGGTTCTGCCAGCCCTGCGAGGCCTGACTGACCCCCAAATCCTCCCCTTTGCTGGACCCCAGTGTGGGACCCCAGTGTGGGACCCCAGTGTGGGGCCCCAGTGTGGGACCCCAGTGTGGGACCCCAGTGTGGGGCCCCAGTGTGGGACCCCAGTGTGGGGCCCCAGTGTGGGACCCCAGTGTGGGACCCCAGTGTGGGACCCCTGGAGCAGAGCTCGGTGCTGGAACGGGAATGTGGTGAGGATGGATCGCAGGAAAAGCCGAGCTTTGCCCCAAAACAGCCCCAGCCATGATTAAAAGCAAGGAGGGAGGAAGGAGCCTCCCCAGCTGGAATTGCTGCTCCTCTGGGCACTGCCAGAGCCCTCCTCAGCTCTGCCAGGACATTCCCACCTGCGGGATGCCCGTGGTGGGATGGCCCTACAGACCCTGGAGCACAGCGCAGTTTGTTCACCCTGGCACTGCCGAGCTGCCCAAAGGACATTCCCGGGGCAAGCAAGGCTTGGGAATGGGGTCTGGGGGCTCAGGGTTGTGGGGCTTGGGGTCATTGGGATCAGGGACACTGAGATCAGGGATGCAGGGATCAGGGATGCAGGGATCTGAGGCTCAGGATCTCACGGATTAAGGAGTGTGGGGACTCAGGATTGTGGGACTCAGGGACAGGGTTTGGGGGCTTAAGGGGTTTGGGGGTGTGGGGCTCAGGGATACTGGGATCAGGGACATTTGGATCAGGGACACTGGGTTTTGGGGCTCAGGGACACTGGGATCAGGGACACTGGGATCAGGGACACTGGGATCAGGGATACTGGGATCAGGGACACTGGAATCAGGGACATTGGGATCAGAGACCTTTGGATCAGGGACACTGGGATCAGAATTTTGGGGCTCAGGTGTTGCTTTTGATGCCCAGGTAACCCCAGGCTGCTGCATGGCCAAGGGCACCCTGGGCCGAGCTTCTCCTGCCGCTCCCCGGGATGTTCATCCCTCCTTCATCCCATTCCCCACTCGAGGCTCGTCCCAGGCGGGGGGGATCCCTCAGAGCCATTTATCTCCCATTTATCTCCCATTTATCTCCCACTCATCTCCCATTTAGTGCCTGGCACCGCCATCCCACCTGCAGGGAAACACCGCTGCTCCCCCAAACCAGCCCCGCCGGGCTCTGTCCCCAGCGCTGAGCCAGGGACCCTGCGACACCCAAACCCCTCCAAAACCACCCCAGCCCACGCAGGCAGAGCCAGCAAAGGGTCAAAAAGCTCCCAGCCCTTCTTTTCCCCCCCTGGATATAAATACCAGCCTACCAGTCGACACAGAGTACATACATCTTAAACAAACACTTGGCCGGGCTGTTTATCTCCACAGCCTTTAAACAAACTCTTTCAAAGGTTTCTGCTGATATGAGAGATTTACTGAAAACCATTCGCCCTTCTTAAAAGCCTCTCAGTTTATGCTGCTCTGGGTGAAACGAGCGGTGTTTGAGCCTGGAGTTTTCTGTCTTCTGACCGCGTGTTTATCCGAGGGGCCACTGCTGGCTTTGATACGAGAGCAGCACGGACACAAATCTTTACGAGGGAAAATATAAAATAAACTCCCAAAGTCGGGGTGTGCGTGTGCGTGCGTGTGGCACGGGTGGAGGGGAGCAGCCAGGGAGGAGGGGAAGGAGGAGTTTTGTCCTTGGCAGGGTCACAGAATCCCAGAATCGCTGAGGCTGGAAAGGCCCTCCAGGATCAGAGATTCCCACCCCAGAGCGCACCCGGGCATTCCTTGGGCACCTCCAAACCTCCCTGGGAGGCCTCCTCCAAAGCCTGGCCAAGCTTCCCATGGAGAAATTCTTCCTAAAACTCGGTGTTCAGCGAGTCTGGTCGGTGGCTCTGGCATTCCGAGTTGTTATCCCACCACATAGATCATTCCCATGGAATTCTTCATCCCAGGGACCAGTGTGGGATGAGGATGAGGATGAGGATGAGGATGGGGATGAGGATGGGGATGAGGATGAGGATGGGGATGAGGGTGAGGATGAGGATTAGGTTGAAATGAAGATGAGGATGAGGATGAGGATGAGGATGAGGATGAGGATGAGGATGAGGACACACAACCCAGCTATTTTTCCTGTCTCGGAGCATTTTCAGCCCCATTTCACAGGCTGGGAGCCTGAGGCAGAGGAAAACGAGCTCAGGGACATTTTGGGAAGTGAATGGGAGGAACTGGAGCAGAGTTTAAGTGCAGGATGATCCCACTTCCAGGACGCTATTTCTGACTCCAATATCAACTGGAGAAATGGGAGAACACACTGAAAGTGCTTGTGGAGGAGCTGAGCCATGCAGTGGGAAGAACATTTGCCAGCAGTGCTTGGAAATCACTCCTGGCTTTTCCTGGGGCTCTTTGCCCTGCTCCAGGCTGTGCCCACACAGAGCTCTCTTGGCAGCCCTGCCACAATTGCCAGGAAAACTTGGAATAAAGATGGTCCCCGCCTCAAACACCCTGAATCTAGAGTCAGGGTAAAATACTCCTTTTTCCAAGCGGTTTATGCCATTTGTCCAGCGTTTTCCCAGGCAGTGACTGAGCCCTTGAGGTGCTCCCGTGCCGTTCCGAGCAGGAATCTGCTCCCTGCTGCCGGCAGCTCTGCAGCCTTACGTGTCATTCCTTGTTTACTGTCCTCCCTCGCTGATGACACACTCAGGCAGGGACCTGTTTGTTGTCACCGTGACACCCACGTCGGTAAACAAGGTGAGTTTACCCAGCCCTCAATCACGGAGCTGTCGATGGCAGGGCCCCGCTTCCAGCAGCACCACAGCCTCGGGAGGCCGAGCTCTGACTTCCAAATCCAATCCCCTCGGGCTCCCTCGCTCAGCCAGAGGACCAGGGGCTGCTGCTGCAGCACCAAAAATCAGCAAGCTCCGCTTCAGGCTCTGCAGGAGAAGTTTGCAATCAGGCCTGGGCTCCTGAAGGTTTTGTTTCCTTTTACTGCCATGTGAATATTTTTCTCCTCTGGGGCTCCCTGGCTGCCTGATCTCGCAGGGTTTTAGCAGGAACAAAGCCACGGGACAGGTTTCAGGGTAAACAGCGGCCACCACCGGACTCGTGACACGATTGCAAAAGCCGTGGCCGCCCTGCCACGCTGGGAGATGTGACCTTGCTGCCCTGCAGAGTGAGAGTCCCGTAAAGAAAACCCTGACAGATTTATCCTGGAGAGCCACTGCAGCATCGTGGCCTGGCTTTCCAGTGGTTTGGAACGAGCTGGAGGCCCCACATGGGATTTGTGAATGCTGGCATTGATGGCACAGCTTTTCCATCCCTTCCCCGGCCCCTCCGCTCCAGGCGGGAGAAGCTCAGAAGCTTCTGGGTCTCTGGTGAGCCCAAGGTCTGGGGTTGTGGGGAGGAGGAGGACGGGGAGGAGAGTTCCCAGATGTCTCTGCACGTGGAAACGGGGCTGTTCAGGCTTCTCTGTGGTTTTGTGTGCTCTGCATTTAGGAGAAACCCGGCCAGAGAGCAAAGGTCGGGGCAGAAATGCCGGTATTTATTTATCCAGGAGAACTCTGCGAACAACACACGTTTGGGAGCCTTTCGACACAGGAGAACTCGCCCCGCAGAGCTGCTAAACCAGTTTGGTGGTGACAGCCCTGCACACACTGGGCAGGAGCAGAGACACCCGGAGAGGCAGCTGGAACCAGAGCAGCACATCCCACCTGGGCACAACATCCCAGCTCCCATCCCGGGGGATCTGGTCATTCCCAGAAATCCCCCCAGCACAGGGAGGAGTCCCAGCCCTGGGGTCTGGGCTGAACAAAGGCCAAGCAAAGGTCTGACACTGGTGTGAGGGGCAGGATAAGCTCAGTTCCAGGTGTAAACCAAGGGGGAAAAAGCAAAATATTGCTTTCCCAGAGGGAAAACCTTGGAGCGTTGCCACCAGGCTTTTCAGAGCTTGGATTTATGGAGTTTGCTTTAATGGGGATCCACAAGCATGGGGTGCTTGGGATCTCTGTGCCAAACCCTGCCCCAAATCAGAACTCACAGTCTCAGGTGGAGCTGTGAGGGTCACCTGGGTCTGAGAGAAGAGCCCAGAGCCAGACCGGGTGACACCAGCCTGAAACTGTCCCTGATCTTATTTAGTGCTTTCAAAGTGCCAAAGACCACAGCAAGAGGGACAAAGCAGGAGCCAGGCACACCTCGGGCTCCCAGAAGTTTCTGGCAGCTCGGAGGGAAGCTGTCCATGACAAAAGGGCTTTCTCTGAAGCTCTCTCTGCTGGCTGGTTCCTACAGGAGGATGGGGCTTGCACCCACCCCGATGCTTTCCTGGCAGTGCTTTGGTGAGCAGGGCTCACCTGCTGGTGGCTGGGCCACGTGGCAGCCTCACTGGCACCTGGCCATCATCCTGGGTGCTGTTTCCCCTGGCTCCTGGGGCAGTAAAATGCCCACGAGGGGGATTTTTGGGCACTGGGTGAACCCACTCAAGCTGGGCACGGCAGCATGGCCAATGGCCCTGCCTGAGCTGTGCTATAAAAGCTCAGATCAGCTTTCTCTGTCATTTTTTGGGAGGGATCTTGCCTAAGAAATTAATGACCAACACCTCAACACCTCAGCCCAGCCACGGCTGGGGAGGAAAAAAGCAATCCAGGCAAAAATCTTTGAGCCAAGCAGGGCGCAGCCGCCTCTGCTCCCGCAGCGCCCGGGGGCTCAGCAGCTCATTTTTTGGATGCCCCCACCCTCCCTTTTGGGTTGCACCTCCTGTGGGGGGCTCAACCCAGCCCCTCTGACACCCCCAGGGCTCCCATGAGGGGCAGCCTGTCCCCTGTCCCCTGTCCCCAGGGGTGGTGGCAGCCCTGCCGCGGGCGGAACGGGGGCAGCGCCGCCGGGCCCCCGAGCACCGAGCGAAGAGAAGCCTTTTTGTTCACATGTGTTGGCTCAGCTCAAATAACTCATCGGGGACCCGGGCTGCAGGCTGGAACGGGAAGAAACTCTCTCCAGATGAAAGGATGTCAGAAAATTGTATTTAGTCAACTGCGTGTGTGTGTTAGAAAGGGGCGGAGGGAGGAAGGGGCCGCGGAGGCTGTTACTGTGACTGACTTTCTGACTTCTTAACTTGTCAGCATATCCTAAAGTTAAAAATGCACATGCACACAGGCCTGCAGCCAAAGAGGCTGTCTAGCCGCAAATCCAGATGTGGGGGCCACTGCGCTCCCGCCAGCCCCGCTCTCCCTGAACCGACTTTCAGACTAAACAATTGTGACTTGGCTGTGAGAGCAGCGCAATTCCAGATGCTGCTTTCCTTGCACGTTGTTTTAATTGGGCTGGCAGGCGCAGGGGCTCTTTCAGTGAGAGCAAAGCTTCCCCACGGGACCACAGCGTTTTGGCAGAGCTCCCACGCTGCTACCTTAAGAGAGAGAGAGGGGGAAGGAGAGGGAGAGGAGGGGAGGCAGGGAGGTGATGGTGGGGAGAAAAATTGCGAGCGACTTTCCGAGGTGTTTACGGCCGGGAGCGGCCGCCGCGCTGCGGCTTTATCTGCTGGAATTCTCACCTGGTTTTCTTCTGGATTTCTACGGGGGTTCGGTTTGTTTTGTGTCCCCAAGGGGAAAAAACCAAAGAACTCTCTCAGGACACAGGGATGTGCCAGGGTGGGGATTTGCAGCCTGGGGTCAGCAGTGCCAGCACAGCCCAGTGGCACTGGGGGCACCCAGGGTCTACTCCTCATCCAGGGACAGCATCCATGGAGGGTTTCCAGGCTGGCATTCCCATGGCATTTCCACAGGGAAATTCCCCATCCAGGCTGGCCATTCCCATGGCATTTCCACAGGGACATTCCCCATCCATGCTGGCCATTCCCATGGCATTTCCACAGGGACATTCCCCATCCAGGCTGGTCATTCCCACATGGACATTCCCCATCCAGGCTGGCCATTCCCACGGCATTTCCACAGGGATGTTCCCCCATCCCTTCCCAGACGTTCACACTGGTCAGGGATCCAGGGGTTCACCTTCTCCCCATGCTGGCAGAGTGGGGCGCTCTAAAAGTTAAAATCCCTGCAAATCCGGTCCTAAGGAATTGGTTCTGAGGGAAAACCCCAAACCTGGGTGGGAACCCCCTCGTTTCGTCCTGCCCCAACTCCCCCAGCAGCAAATCCACCCCAAAAGGGTTAAATCAGCCTTTTTGGGACCACTCATCACCATCACAGCCGAGGAGAGGCTTCCCCATTGTGCCCTTGCAGGTAATCCCAGGGGATCCGTGTGCTATGGGCTGAGACCCCAAATGCTCCTTTCCTCACTCTGCTGTAGGGTGAGACCCCAAATTCTCTCCCCACCCTGCAGGGGGGTGAGACCCCAAATTCTCTCCCCGCCCGGCAGGGGGATGAGACCCCGAATTCCCCAGTCCCCGCCCTGCCGAGGGTGCCGGCCCTGGCTCTGCCAGCGCTCCGTGACTCAACCGCGCAATTTTAGCCTGGGCCGGGCTCCTCTCCCGAAGGCTCCAGAGCCAAGGGAGGTACAGCAACCACCAGGATGGGATTTTAAGGTAGACTCTGGAAAAAAAAACCCGGGAGCCCCACGGGGAGCATGGGAGGGATGAGGGAAACACGGAGCTGGAGCACCGAACCCGCTCCTGGCAGCCCCCGGCCATTCCAAAAACATTTGGGATGCAAAAAAAAAACCCCAAAAGTTTTTCTGTTTTTGGAGGGGGTGATAAAATCCCAGGGAATGCTGCTGGGCTGTGGGGAAGGGGTTGAGCACCTCATCCCCTCCACTGGGATCTGCCCTTGCCGCTGTCCCCAAAACCAGGGGTCTGGATTCCCCCTGGATGCCGGAAAAATCAGGAAAGGTCAGTCCAGCACTTCCAGGAGCGACAGGTACTTCTGATCCATGAAAAACAAGGCCATAAAAAATTTGCTTTTGGGGTCTGGGGGCTCTGACAACGCAAACAGAGCAAGAAACTGAAAGTGCTGCCCCAACCCCAGCCCAGTGCACTGGGAATGTTAAAAAATAATCAGGAAGGTTTTCTAGACAGAGAGAAAAAAAAAAAGGCCCAAACACATCCTTGGCCTGAACCCTTACAAGTCCCTTAACTCTTTTTGCCCCCCTAAATGGAGAGGGGAAATAGTGGGGTTTGGGGTTTTATTTTTTTGCTTTTTGGTGGGGTTGTTTGTTTGGTTTGTTTTCAAATCTTGGTCTCATTAATTTCCAAGCAAAATTCTGCCCCCCCCCCCCCCCAAATAAAAGGCAAACATGGAAAGAAAAACAAACTATTAGAAAAGAGAGGAGGGAGGAAATGTTATTTAAAAAGTTACCAGACCACATCATTTTCCAATGATATTATATACTCCCTGCAGTATCCAAAATATATATGGGATTGGGGCCAAGAATGTAAAAAAAAAAAAAAAAAAAAAAAGGAGGAGAAGCAGGAAAAAAAAAAAAAGAAGAAAAAACACCCAGCGTAGACACAACATCTGGACAGAGGCTGAACAAAACCTCCATTTATCACACTTAATCCTGCAATGAAGCAGTCAACAGTTTACTTCTGTTTTGCTAATTTAGCTGCTTTCATGCTTCCGAGGTGGAAAAGCCAAAGGAAAAGCTTGGAATTAAGTGTCACTTTGTGAAGCTCCTTCTCCTTTTGCTCTGCTTCAGGAAAGTTTCTTCCCCATTATATTTTTTGTTTGTTTGTTTTAATTCTGTTATTTTATTAATTTCACTTTGCCTCCCCCTCCTGATTTTCCCCTTCCCCCCTTTATTTTTACTTTTTTTCTTTTTTCCTTTTGGAAAACCTGGTGGCCCAGCACCTCTGGGTGCCCACAACCAGATTGGGAACCCCGTGAATTCTTCCCCAGTTTTCACCCAACCTGCTTCAAATTCCAGGAAAGATCCAATGCTGGTGGCATTTACATCCCTTCCCCCCCTCCACATTGCTGTGCCTTTTTCTCCAGGAATAACTCATTTTTTCATGGTAAAACAAATTACACCAGGGTTGGGGATGCCCTTCACTTCCAAAAAAATGGGAAATCCAGGGATGATCCGGGCTCATCCCTCGCTCCGCGCATTTTGAAAGAGCCCTGGGGCTGATCCCTCATTTTCCCTGGAGAAAAACTCCCATTTCCAGCAGAGAAACCCCCATTTCCTGCCTGACTGCGGTGCAAATGTGCGGCCATGTGTTCGCCTGGAATTCCCACAGCGAATTCCAGCGGCAGATTTCCCTGTCCTTGGGCGAGGCTCTTCCTTCCGACCAGCTCTGAAGCACCCGCTGGCCTCTTTGGGGGCTGGTGATGATAACCCCAACCACAGCTCATCCCATCCCCCAGGAGCTCCAGGATCCCGAGGATTCCCATGGATTCATCAGCCCACACTGGATAAGTTTGGCTGCTGGAGCTGCTTCACCCAAAGAATGAGGAATTTGGGGTTCCCATGAGAAAGCTGGATTGTCCCAGCCTGATTTGATTTAAAATTAAGCTGCAAAACCTCCATTTTCTGTTGAAATTTCCTCCGTTGTGATGGGAGAGGAGGGAAAAACCTCCCAGAAAATCCAGCTGGAGCAGGGAATTTGCCCATATTTAGCAAACACAATTCTCCGCTGCTCATGGAGATCCTTCAGCTTATTTTTGTAGTGTCAAGAGCAAAAGAGACAACAAACATCCCTCCTCGGAGGTTTAATTAATATTTGTTAAGACCAGAATAAGCAACATCTCCGGAACGCCTGGACATGGAAGCAGCCCTGGGAATTGGGGTTATTTTTGGGGCTGTCTGGTTCCCTGCACTTGATGTGGTTTCGTGTGTGTGTGTGTGTGTGTGTGTCAAAGGCTTGTCTCAAAACTTAAAACTGGTTTTTAAAAGATAACTAATTAAATAATGAGCTGAGAGCTTTGAGATCAGCAGAGAAAAAGCCCCGTGAGGTGGGAAATGGCCAAAGGATTCCTGGTTTTTCCTGGAATGTTGGTGTTCCACTTGGCACGGGCCACATCGATCCCAGATTAGATGAGGAGCTGCTCATCTAATTTTTACCTAATTTAATCCAGGCTGGTTGAGCAGAAAAAAGATCTTGGAAAAACAGGAGTGGGAAATTACCAGGATGGGAGATACCTCCATCCCGGGGTGAATTCCATGAAAACACCATGGAACAAATCCCCCTTCCCTGTCTCACCATGGGATCCTTGAAGCCCTTTTGGGGCAGAAGGGTCGAATGCAGGGTCAGGTCTGCAGGGATTTAGGATTTCATGGATAACAGTGGGGCCAGAGCAGCAGTAGTATGGATTTTCCCTGTCTGTAGGAAACAGAGGGACACGACTGAGTGGGATGAGGATTCCATGGGATAACAGCCAGGCCTTTCCCTCTGGAGGGGTCTCTGGTGACAGGGCCCCTCCCACACTGGCGGTTTGGTCCCCATTTCTTATCTCTGGACCCCAAGGTGGATCAGGGGTGGCTCAGTGGGTTTGGCTTCCCTTGGTGCAGGTGTGGTGGTGTCACCAACATGTCACCAACGTGTCACCAACATGTCACCAACATGTCACCAATGTGTCACCAATGTGTCACCAACATGTCACCAATGTGTCACCCCCTGCAGAACCCCGCAGACTCCTGTCCCCACCTGCTTTGGGTGTAAAGGGTGGAAAAGTACTGAGGCTCCCCACAAAAAACCCCCAAACCAACACTGAAGTCTAACAGAAGGACCCTATTTGTTGTTTCCTGGTCCTGTCCAAGAATATTTCCCATTTTGCTCTATCCCAGCGAACTTTGGCAAAGTTTGGAGCTATTTCCAAGCAAGGGTTTTCCCAATTTCTTTCCATAAGCTTGCCTTGGGTGGAAACAAGGGGTCCACACTGCTGTGCAGGAGTTCTTCTCCCATGTACCCCAACCCTATCCCAATGTCAAGAGATATTCTTCCACCACAATGTTCTGGGATATTTTTCTGTCCCCATGTTGAAGGATATTTTTTTTATCCCAATGTTGGAGGATATTCTTCTATCCCAATGTTGTAGGATATTCTTTTATCCCAATGTTGTAGGATATTCTTTTGTCCCAATGTTGATGGATGCTTTTCTAGCCCATTGCCGTGGGATATTTTCCTATCCCAATGCTGAGAGGTGTTTTTCTATCCTGATGTTTTGGGTTATTTTTCCATCCCAATGTTGTGGGATATTCTTCAATCCCAGTGTTGAAGGATATTTTTCTATCCCAATATTGCAGGATACTTTTCTATCCCAACATTTTTGGGATATTTTTCTTTCCCAATGTTGAGGGATATTCTTGAATACTAATGTTGAGGGATATTTTTCTATACCAATGTTGAAGGATATTTTTCAATCCCAATGTTTTGGGATGTTTTCCTATTCCAATGTTTTAGGACATTCTTTTATCCCAATGTTGTGGGATATTTTTCCACACAAACATCAAGGGACACTTTTCTATCCCTGCATTGTGGGACATTTTCTTACCCCGATGTCAAGGGATAATTTCCAATCCCAATCCTGAGAAATATTTTGATGAACCGAACCTATCCGAGCATCCCCAACCAACCCATCCCAGCAGCTGCCAACAATAAACAATCCCATTCTCTTTTCCTGCTGGGCTCTGAAGCCAGCTGCACACGCGAGCCCGGGACACGGCTGCTCTGGAGCCCCTTTTCCCATTCCCATTCCTGTTCTCATTCCCATTCCTGTTCCTGTTCCCGTTCTGGTTCATGTTCCTGTTCCTCCCATTCCCATTCCTGTTCCTGTTCCCGTTCCTGTTCCTCCCATTCCCATTCCCACTCCCCTTCCCATTCCCATTCCCATTCCCATTCCCATTCCCATTCCCATTCCCATTCCCATTCCCATTCCCACTCCTGTTCCCATTCCCATTCCCATTCCCACTCCCCTTCCCATTCCCATTCCCATTCCCGTTCCCATTCCCACTCCTGTTCCCATTCCCGTTCCCATTCCCACTCCTGTTCCCATTCCCATTCCTGTTCCCGTTCCCGTTCCCATTCCCATTCCCATTCCCATTCCCATTCCCATTCCCACTCCCGTTCCCATTCCCGTTCCCGTTCCCGTTCCCATTCCCATTCCCATTCCCGTTCCCGTTCCCGTTCCCATTCCCGTTCCCGTTCCCGTTCCCATTCCCATTCCTGTTCCCATTCCCGTTGCCGGTACCATGATGGAGCTCCTGCTGCATTCCCACGGCTCTCCAGTGCACAGCCAGCCCGTTCCAGGCCCGGCCTGTTGCTCCGGGGTCACCCGTTCATGTTTACTGCAGGGAAGGAGGCCGCGGCAAACATTCCCAAACATTCCTGCTGCCTGCCCCAGCCGGCCGGGAGCTCTCCCGCCGCGCCGGGCGGGCCTGGGAACGGCGGCCGGACACGGAGCCCAGCTCTGCCCGCCCGCTGCAGGTGCAGCCACGGGGGACGGGGCCCTGGTGGCCCTTTTGGGGGCTCTTTTAGGGCAAGGAGGTTTGGGGGATTCGGGATCAGCCTGGAGAAACTTTGGATGGAGCCTGACCACACCAGCCCCTTCCTGGATTTCTCCAGAGGGGAGCGTGACCCCAGTCCTTTTAGGCCCTCACACTGCACCATTAGGGGGTTGTGCCCCACAGCTCCCTCCCCAAATAATCCGTCAATCCCTTTCCTAGGGGGCTTTTCCCCCTCAATCCCTCCTGTGCTATCGTGGTTAATGAAGGCCCGGCCAGCGCCAAGAGCCGAGCGCTGCTGTCCAACCTCAGCTTCCCCTCCCCGGGGGCAGCCGGGCCCCCCTGAAGCTTTCCAGCAGGGAAACCCCCACACATCTGGCAGGAGCCGCTGCCCATCCCCGCCGAGCCAAGGAGGAGCTGCCAGGGAGGGCAGGAGGTGGCCAGAGAGGTCAGGGGGAGAGCAAACATCCCGGCCCTGCCAGCGCAGCCGCCGGCTCCAGCTCCAGCTGCCACACAAAGAGCCCCTTCTGGAAGTGGGGCTGAGCCCTTGGGGGCTTTGGGGAGGGAATTTGGCAGTGCCTGAGAGCAGCTCAGTCCCTGGGGAAGTTTGGGAACAGCACTCCATGGGCTGGGGCACAAGGGATGCTCAGCTGGCATCGGGAACCCCCAAATTACAAATCCACCCCTTTTCCTGCATGGACAAAAAGCATCAGAAATGGGGTCTGCCAAACTCCAGCAAAGCCAAGCCCTGTGCTCAGCTGGAAGCTCCTCTCTCCATGCTGGGAAGGGAATTTGTTCCTCTGCTGCTCATCCAGGACTGCTGGAGGGAGCGGGGCTCGCTGGTATTTACCGAGGCCGAGGGGCTGCTGGGGCGAGCGCTGAGCAAACAGCTCCGAGCATCCCCGCCCGGAGAGCTCCTGGAACAAAGGAAACCTTCACACGCTGGCAGAGGGGACAAAGAGACACAAAAGTACTGTCCCCGAGGCCACCTGTGGCAGGGACGGGGCTGGGGGGACACTCAGACTGAACCCGGGTGATCCACGGTGGGCTCGGGGCCACCTTGCCGTGGATACGGCGGGGACTGGGCAGCCCTTGGTGGGATGCAGGGCCCAGGGAGTGAGTGCTTCCCTGTGCCAGCTTTTCCCTGGACCCCCTTCCCTCACTGGGCTGGGCTGTACACACCCTGCACTTGCCCAGAACCCCCAGTTTTGCTGCATTCTGCTCAAAAAAGAGCAAGAGGAGCCTCTGGCTCGGCCACTTTTGCCCATCAAACGCTGTGGCCCAAAGGGACGCTCAGAGCCAGAGCAGGCTGGAGCATCCCTGAGGATCCCAGGCCTTCCTGAGCCTGGCTGCAGGTCTGGCCCGAGCGCTGGCGGTCCTCAAAGCCGCCTCTTTGGGGTTGTTGTCTGGTGCAGTTTTCTTTTTTCATATTTAATATTAATGGTAATGACTGTGGCAGGGAGATAATAAGCTCCCAGCCAGATTAGAAGGGGGTCGGCTCTTATCGGGGCCTGTTGAAGACTCATGTCTTTCACCTGCTCCTTTAATATCCCCCATCTTTCATTCCTACCGCCGAGCCCCCTCCCACTGTCCTAGAACAAAAGGGGTATTATTGTCCGGGGTCTTTTCAGGCTGGAGCCAGGAAGACCTCCTCCCTCCCCCAGCCGCTCCCCGAATGTGCAGCAGTTTGAAATGAGCCTTTTTCCTTCCCCGGCAGGAGATTAGCTCGGTTTGACAAGGCGGTGAACTTTAGGCAGGGTGAAATAGGGTCTCCTTGGGGAGCGCAGGCAGTTCAGCCCTGACTAATTCTGACAAAGAGAGGCACCGGGAGAGAGAAAAAAAAATCCCTGCCAAAAAAAAAAAAAAAAAAAAAAAAGGAAAAAAATTAAAATAAGAAAAAACAAGCGGAGAGCTGCAGAGGAGGCAGGAGAGGAGAGGAGGGGAGGCTCGGGGGAAGGAGGGAGTGTGGAGGCTGCAGGGAGGAAGCAGGGATGGGAGGCCAGAGGACACGTTCCCGAGTGGGGCTGGGCTGGAACGCAGGGCTTTGCTCCTTAGGTCTGGCCTTGGTAGAGGGAATCACCTCCCTGTGCAGTCCCAGGGTGAGACAGCCAGGATTCATGGGGATCCTGCTGCTCCATGTCCACTTTCTCCCCAAATCCTGTTTCTTTATCATGTTAAAACTGTCAGGGAACCCTCTAGCCCCAGCCCTGTGGCAGCAACACCCCAGCCTTGCTTTTACAACACAAACCAAAGCCTGGAGCTGGCGTGGCCGAGGCAGAGGGTTTAAAAAACCCAATAACCCCAAAGGAAATGAAAAATCGGGATTTGAACGCAAAGAAACCCAAGTGCTCCCATCTGAAGCTGCTGCTCGTGCGTCAGAGGCCGGAGTTTGTGCAGGGACTTGCGATGGTGACGTGCCCAAGGTGGAGGGTGTGGATGGAGCCAGGAGTGACGTAGGTGAGGGATTAGAGGAGAGATTGGCAGAGGGAAAGGCAAACTGTTTCCTGTGGCTCATCCAGGGGTGTCTTCCATCACAAAAAGGCTTTGAAGTGATGCAGGGAAGGCTCTGGATGACCGGAATGGGACCTGCGGGGCTGGGAGGAACGAGGCACCGCGTGTTCCCAGCGCTCGGGGCGGAGGAAAGGGAACCTTTCCCTGCCTTTCCCTTCACCTGGGCTGTTCCCAAGCACAGCCCACGCAGGTGCTGCCTCACTCGGTGCTGCTGGAGAATCCACTCGGGAATATCCTGTTTTCCCAGGCCACAGAAGGCACCGTGATCTTCTGCAGCTGGCAAACTTTCCTGTTTCATCAAGATTTTAAGCTGCAAATATTCGGTGAAGAGTTGTGTGCCAGCCTGCCCCAGTCAGCCCACAGACATGTACAAATATTGGATATATATATATATAGATATATATTTATATAGATATTTATATATTTATATATTTATATATTTATACGTGTATATATTTATATATTTATGTGTGTATATATTTATATATTTATATATTTATATATAAATATATAATATATATTCTATATATCTATATATCTATATATCTATATCTCTATATATTTATATATCTAGATAGATATAGCTATAGATATCAGATATACATATATATCTATTTAGGATTATTTTTATATTATTATAAATATTTATGTTGTATTTCAGATTCCGTTTGTCACACTGTGTGGAGGAATAGCAGTGTCTGACACAGGCCTCAGCACCCTGAAATCCCTTGCCCAGGAGGAGAAGGGGAAGAAAAGGCTGCACAGGAGAGGCCAGGACAGACTCAGGGTTCTGGGTTGTGTCTCCAAAAGCCTTTGTCCCCCACGGAAAGGGCCTGCGCTGCATGTCCCCGAGCACAGCGGAGATCTGTCACTCGGGATGTTCCCACGGGAGCTCAGAGCCTGGCACAGGCTGCAGATAGCGCACAGCGGTCACTGCCACGCATTCCTGCCAAAATCCCTGCACAAAGGTGAGCTCAGCCCTCCCCGCGTCACCACCCGTGTCCCTCAGCGAGGTGACAATGCCAGCGCTGTGGCCACGGTGTCCCTGCCCCTGTCCTGCAGGGCATTTCCTGCCAGGGGCTCGGCAAAGCCCTGAAATCTGCCTGTCCTGCCAGGAGATTCCTCCCTAATGCTCATTAAGCCGCTTGCAAATCCCTGGCTGAACACGGCTGCACAAGTTTAATAAAGCGAGAGACAGATGCCATCAATCATCTGGGCCCGCCACACATCTGGGGGAAATCCAGGGCCATTCCTCCCCTTTCTTCTCCCCACCTTTGTGTCCCACAAGGACACAGGAATTACCAGGCAGTTCTGCTCCCATCGCAGGATTCCTGCCCTGCTCCATCCCGGGCTCCTGTCCTCCTTCCCCATCTCCCAAACCTCGGGGTTTAGCACGAGCCGCTCTCTGGGCAGTGGGATTTCCATCCTGCGTTGTTTTACCCTTTGGAAGGACCAGGAATGTCCCACAAAGGGATCTCGGCACTCCCATCCCGGTTTTACATGAGAGGGATCAGGAGGAGGAGCGCAGGGAAGAGGCTCAGGAGGCAGGGAGGGAGCAGGAGCTGGAGCTTTATCCCTGCACTTTTCCTTTGCACTCTGATTTTTGGGATTGCCTCCTGCTGGGAAGCAGCAGGAAGATGATCCCTCAGCAGGACTCAGAGCTCAGATTTTGGGTTCAATTCAGACCAGAGCTCCCCATCTGGAACAAATCCACACCTTTCCCAGCAGATCCCACCAAGTGGGAGTCAACATTTATGGAGCAGATGTTGCCTCTGGAGGAGCCAGGATCTTTCTGATCCTGGGATGCTGCATTTAGGGAATGCAGCAGTCCCAATCCTCTGCTCTGCCTCAGGGACAGGAGAGCAGCTCCCATTTATTTGCTTTACAACCTCCTGCCCTTCTAAAAGCAGTATTTAAAAGCAGAGGTTCATCAGCTCCTCGTGGTGCTCACCACACTCTGCTCCTCCAACTCTATTTTTTAAAATTTTATTTGCAGCCCTGATAGAAGGTGAGGGACAGGGGTGAGGTTTGGGGGGTGTGGGCTGATTGATGACCCAAATTTCCTTTTTGGGCAGAGCTAAGTTGTGCTCTGAGGGTGACAAAGCTGTGTGGGTGTCATGGAATGCTGCCTGCACTTGGTGGATTTGGATTTTCCAGGAGGTGGAAGAGCCAGCGGGCGTTGATTTTGGATGGGAACTCTCAGCTGAGCTTATTTCTCTGGATCTCCAGGCTGAGCTGGTGTCACCAGGAGGACATGGCCTCTTCCAGGCCTTTCCTGCTCCCAGGTGTGGGTGGTGGCACAGGTTGGGCAAGGAAAAGCTGGGAATAGAGGGAAAAGCGGCACATGGAGACCCTCATCAGCCTAAAACCAGGCCAGGCCACGTGGTCAGACAGATGTGACCCTCCCGGTGACCCTGAGGCTACACTGAGCATGGCAAAGGGCACAAAGGGACAAGGAGAATGTCCCACTTGTGCCTCAAACCTGCCTGAAAGCCACGAGTCCACCTCCCTCGCCACTTCACCGGGCTCTGACGGGAATTCCTGATGGGAATTCCTCTATTTGAGACCACAGGGAAACCAGGAAAAATAGCCCAGCAGGAGCCAGTGCTTAGCTAAAGCCGCCTGCTAAATCAAGTGGTCTTTAAGGGTTTAGTGAGGCTCTTCCCCCCCATCCCCAGGGCTGGGGCTCTCCTGTCCCCTGGGTGTCACTCCGGGTGACAGACACACGGAGCTGGCAGCAGCACGGAGCTCTGGCTCCCACACAAAGTCCTGCTCAGTTTGGCAGAGGGCTGGATGTGTATTTATTAAAAAAAAAAAGAAAAAAAGAAAAAAGGAAATAAAACAACAGTGAGATGGGAGGATTTGGTGCTCTGAGCTCTTTATGCTTCAGCACAAGGATGGGTTATGGATAATTCAGCGCTGTGGGATGGGAATAATGCACGGGGTTTACTCTGGGTTTGTCTCCAGCAGCCGCCCAGGGATCCAAAAACGTTGGAGCTGAACTGTTTAGTGCATCCATCTGGGATGTGATGGCTCCTGGGTGCCTTTCCCAGCTCACGGAGGTGAATCCCAGGTTTTCCTGCAGAGAAGTGTCCAGAGGAAAATGAGGAGGTGGCTTTGAGTGTGGGGATGTGGGATGGGGATGTTGTGGGGCTGAGCCCCCCCTGGGCAGTTGAATCCCTGCACACCACAGGTCCTGCAAAAGCCAAGCTTTTCTTCCCTGGGCATGGCTCAGGTGGGATGAAGGACAATCAGCATCCCACGGGATGGACGTTCCCATGGGGAGGATGGTCCCTGTCACGTTTCAGGTGGATTTTGGAGTGGAAAGTGCTGCCTGAAGCAAAGTTGGGTTGGCAGCATCCCCCCAGCAAGTCCGGATATTGGGATGTGCTCACAGCTTGTCCTCCTCACAGCGACCCTGCCGGCTTCCCCCTCACCCCGTGGAGCAGAGAAGGTGCAGAAAAGCCCCAGAGGCAGGGCTGGATCCCGGGAAGGGCCGGGCTGATCCCACCGGAGCCGCGCAGTCCGGCCGGGCCGAGCGCCAAGCCCCACATGTGGGATCCATTATCCACAGCGGCTTCGGGGGCTTCTCCCGCTGCCACTCACCTTATCCCGCCCGTGTGGCAGCGGGCACGGCAGCGAGGTTTGCACAGCTGGAATAAATTGCAGGGAGGAGGAGGAGGAGGGGTTTGGGAGAGACAAAAACCAACATTGAACTCGAGAGGGAAGAATAGACGGTATTAGGGGAGGTAATGGGGAAAATGTGTGTGAGAAGGGGGGATTTTATTTACACGCTGTTTGTTTGGGGTTGCCCACACACGGTGAGAGCTGGGCAGTGGCTGGGCTCCAAAATCCCAGCAGGAGCTTGGGCTTGGCCAGGGAAGAGAAGCAGAAGAGGAGGGAAGAAGGAGGGAAAATGGAAATAGGGAATGCAGGAGGAAGGGGTGGGGTTAGGTAAGGGAACAATGGTGTGACACTTGTTTGGGAAGAGAAGGAGTTGAGGGGATGGAGAACTTGCCTATGGAGCTGGACAGGGAAATTCCTGGACATTTGCTGTCCCTGAGGTTGGCCAGGCCTTGTGTTACTCCATCAGCCTCTGTGAACACTCTGAGCATCCCTGGGGAGGGATAACCCACCCCAGAGCTCCCCAGGGAAAGGTTTTATCCTTCCCCCCTCTGCCCCCACCCCATGTCATGAAATATTGGAATTAATATAATAACACACCTTAATAATATTATCCCTGGTCGAGTCCATAAAAGTCCCCTCTTGCATTATGGCATTTGAGAGACTATTAAGTTTTAAGGCCACGAGACCTCTGTGAAGGAGAGGAGTCATTTCCATTTTCCCTCTCTTCTGAGGGCACTGGGGTTTATGGGGCAGTCAGAAACTGGGATTGATGAGCCCCGTGGCCACCACATCCCCTGGGAGGGCAGGGCCCAGGCCAGGGGGTCACTGGGATCCCAGGACTGGGGTCCCAGCGTGTCCCCAAGGACTGGGACTTGCAATAAAATGACCTTGGAGTAGCTGATGCTGTTTTCTGTCACTTGGCTCTTCCCAAATGCAGTTTTCCTGCAGAGAGAGGTATTTAGGGAAAAGTGAGGTGGTGACTTTGACATGGAACAGGTGATGGGGCTGAGGCCCTCCTGGGCAGCTGAATCCCCGCACATCACGGGCAGCAGGAGCGTGGCTGGGAGTGCAGGGAGAGTGGAAAATCTGTAATTTTTGTATCAAAGTGGGGACAGTGACAGTTCCCAGCACGGCCTGGGGAAATACAGTGAGGTTCTGGACTCTCCTTTTCCCTTCTGCCTGCTCAGCCTCACTTGGGAGTAAAAACCCAGCAGGACTGAAATACCAGGAGCTGATCCTCATGGGGCCAGGAGCAGCAGGGTGACACAGCGGTGGTGACACAGCGGTGGTGACACGGCGGTGGCATCGCTTCCCCGAGAGACACCTGGGAAACGTGGCCAGGGCGAGAAGGGTGCAGAGCTCACAGGTGAGAACATGGCAGGGTTTGGGGGCTCCGTCCTGACTTGTGAGAGCTGCAGGAACTCCAGGGATTGTCCCCACGGAGCAGTGAGGGGTCACAGCCCAAACCTGATGTCACAAGGAGGGGACAGAAGGAGCTTCTGTGAAAAAAGTGAAGTGAGAGGCTCAGATTAGTGGGAACAACCCTGAGCGAGCCAAAGCAAGAGGGGGACCCCAGGGAATGAGGACAAGAAAGGGGAATGTAAGAATTCCTTGCCTGTATCAGGAATATTGCACTGATTTCAGGCAGCTGGATGGATTCAGATTCACAGATTTCTGCCTTGATGAAAGCAGCAGAGTTGGTTGTGATTTACCCTGAGTTCAGAGCTCTGATTACTTAAATCCATCCCATCCCAATCCATGCAGGAACTCAGTGTCAGCTCCGGGATCTGAGAGCTGCAGCTCCTCACCTCTGTGTTGTGCTGCCAAAGAGGGGACCATTTTTTCTTCTTTTATTCCCCAGTCTATTTTTTTCCTAAATCACAATTTCGCAAAGAAAACCAAACTGATTCCACCCAAACCAAATCAAATCCTTTCACTGGCCAAGACGACTTTGGGAACGGAACCACTGCAGGCTCAGAAAAGCAGCAGGCCAATTAAAAAAGCAAAAAGCCTTTCCCATTTATTATTATGTAAAATCTCCTGCTCTTTAGGGCAATCTCATGATTAGGAAGGGGTCAGGGGAGCTGATTTATGATTAGAGAGCTCTTGGCATCGGCAATATTGTATATGTTTTAATTTTGAACCTTAATAATCCATCCAACGTGCAGCACTTGATCGTGACACTCATTTCTCACGGAGATTTTTGCCAGGCTCCACACAGCCACCTTCACCTCCTCTCCAAACCTCTTCCCTGTGCCAAAGTCAAATGCAATCCAACTTTTCCCTCTGGAATCAACCTCCCCAAAACCCCCAGGTTGGGTTCCTTGTCACCATCTAAAGTGACAAAGCTTCCTGCTCACACCAAGGGGAGGCTTCTACTCAGAGGAAGGGAAAATTCTGTGTTATTGGATTTTTTTTTTGGTGAATTCTTCCTCTGGAAGGGAAAAAGAATTCCTGGCTTTTTTTTCTGAACTCTTGAACAAGCAAAACCTTGCTTTTGCTCCTTGGTGTGGTTGCAGGTGATGCTCAGAAGCACCAAAAATGAGTTTCTGCTGGGCCAGCCCCTTGGGTTACTGTGCCTGGCATGGTTTGAGTCACAACCTGTGTCCAGCGGGGTGGAAAAAGAGGGAATCAGGGCTGGTGAGTGAATTCTGAGCTGTGGAATCTTGTTCAAGCAGGATTCAGGATGGTGTAAAGCTGGCTCAGAGTCTGTCCTGTGCTGATTTCACAGCATTTCCACTCAAACCTCTCCAAGTTTCCCACCCAGAAGCACCAAAATTGAGTTTCTGCTGGGCCAGCCCCTTGGGTTACTGTGCCTGGCATGGTTTGAGTCACAACCTGTGTCCAGTGGGGTGGAACAAGAGGGAATCAGGGCTGGTGGGTGAATTATGAGCTGGGCAGACTCGCTCAGGGAGAACACACGAGGTGCAAATCTGGCTGGAGGCAGCTCAGGCTCCGATTTCACAGCATTCCCACCCCAAGAACCCCGAGTGCCCTGGCCGGGACGCCCTCCTCGCCCCCAGGGCTGTGTCCCCTGTCCTGTGCCATCCCGAGGTGTTTATTGAATTGTTGTCCCTGCTCCTGGTGGCGGCGTTTCCCTGCCATTAAACCCTGCCAGCCGCGCTCTGACTGGGTAATTTAAAGCTATAGTTAAATTATGACTTCTCTGAACCTGTTGTGGCACTGACGCATAACCCTAATTAAATGATCGCATCCATTCCAAAGCCAGTCTTTTCTCCCCTCAAACGTTAATTACAACATAAGAGGCTTTAATGGCTCGCCTCACCTCCAGCTCCTCGAAAGAAAGGTCATGCGATTAATTTTCGTCATTAATCTTTTCCCAATGTGGACATTGTGCTGTCACTGGAGCCTATTAAACCCCCTTTGTCCCCCTCCCCTTCTTCTGCCTTCTCCCCCCTTCGCTTCTCCCCCCACCCCCAAGTGAACGAGAGAACAAAAATATTTTAGCTCCACTTTGGCTCTGGTGCCTTCTCGGGGCTCGGGACGAGCTCGGGACATGTCCCATGTCCCAGCATCTGCCTGAGAGCAGTGGGGACACTGCTCTGCTGCTCAGGGGACGATTTGGGGGCGATGGGGATGATTTGGGGTTGATGGGGATGATTTGGGGTTGATGGGGAGGATTTGGGGGCGATGGGGATGATTTGGGGTTGATGGGGATGATTTGGGGTTGATAGGGATGATTTGGGGGCGATGGGGAGGATTTGGGGTTGAGGGGGAGGGTTGGGGGGCGAGGGGGATGATTTGGGGGCGATGGGGATGATTTGGGGTTGATGGGGATGATTTGGGGTTGATGGGGAGGATTTGGGGGCGATGGGGAGGATTTGGGGGCGATGGGGATGATTTGGGGTTGATGGGGATGATTTGGGGGCGATGGGGATGATTTGGGGGCGATGGGGAGGATTTGGGGGCGATGGGGAGGATTTGGGGGCGATGGGGATGATTTGGGGGTGCTGGGGTCCCCTGAGAGCTGCACAGGGCACTGGGATGGCACCAGTGGGCACCTCCTTGGTGGTGGAGCTTGCTGAGGCTTTGGTGGGGACAGCTGGACGGATCCCAAGGCAGGGGATGGCTGGAGATGGGGACATGGGACGTCAGGAGGGGTACAAGGGACCTGGCCATGCCCAGCCGGGGTGGGCACAGCTCCGGGAGCAGAGCCCAGCCCCCCCCCCCCCCGTGCCCGGCAGCAGCTGCAGCCACCTCTGACGTGGGACCCATTTCAAAGCCCCTTTTTGGGTTTTTCCTCCTTTTTTTTCCAAAGGAAACAAGCATTTCCTAACCTCCACAAAACCTTCCTGGGTGCCTTAAACCCCCTGAGCCCGGGAGCAGCTCTGGCTCGTGGTTTGGGGTCTGGGCGGGCGGGGGGCTCGGAGCGCACACACATTCAGTTAATTCGCTGTATTGTTTCAGCTGAAACCAGGCCCTGAATAATTCCCTTTTATCCAGGGTGACGTAATCGGGGAGCAAGTTTCTGCTCGGTGGGGGCTGGCAGCACTCACAGCCCCGTTCGGAACGGCAGCTCCAGGCACGAACCACGCCGGGATCCAGGGATCCGTGGCGCGGCCCAGGCCGGCGGTGCCGCGTCCCCAGGCTCGCGGCGTGCCCCAGTTTGAGGGGCTGCGAGCGCTCCTGAAGGGTATGACCCACTTCCCAGCCCTCCCTCCAGCTCGCTGACATCCTTTTCTCGCCGTTCCCAAGGGCACCGGCTCACGGGGGAAAATCCTGGAGTGTTTTAATAAAGAGGAGACAGATGGCAGTCACCTCCTCGCCGGGTAAATACGGGAGTGGGAAGTGGGAAAGGAGAGCAGGAGAGAGACGGGATGAGCCTGTTTTGACCAGGATCTTTCCCTCAAGGCACAGCTCCTCCACACCCTCGAGGATCTCCCTGGATTTAGGATGTGGATCCCCATCCCTCTTGCTGCAGCTCCCGGCCCCTCCGGCAGGATTTGGGCTCATCCCTGTCTCTTGCTCCAGGCCTGGGGTGAGCCAGGAAAAGAATCCCGGCTGTGCTTTTGCCTGAGGATTTGCCGGCAGCAAGGGCAGGGCTAAGAGCTCGGGATGGGGCCGGAATTCCAGCTGAATTTGGGAGTTGGACTGAGCACAGGGGCCGAGCCTGGCTGGGGTGGCAGCCACACAAAAACCCCTCTGCTGTTCGGGAACCCCTTGGCCTCTTCCCAGGGGCGTCAGGGATGGTGGAATTCCCAGGAATGGGTGGGCAGACACGGCAATATTCCTTTCCGGGATGGGAACTGTGTCCCGTGGGAGCCCTGGGTGAGCTGGGCCAAGCTGAGCACGGTGACCTCGGTGCATCCCTTGTGGTGGGAGTTCCGTGCATAGCCCTGGGGCTAAAATCAGCTCCAGGAGCTGCCAGGGAATTCTTCCCACCCAAACAAGCCTGGAAAGAGACGATGCAAAAGGAGAGAAATCAGGGAAGCATCTGAATTCATGGCCTGGGGCTTTGCTGGTGTCTCCAGGATGGAATTACAGGAAAAAAGGGGATGGGGAAGTGTGGCAGCAGCGTCCTGAGCTGGGGGAAACCATTCCAAACCTGCTGGGATCAACAGACCTGGGCTGATTTCACTCCCTGAGCCCTTCTCACCTTGAGTGATGCTAAAAGCACCTGATAAGAGAACAGCAGCCAAAATATGAATCCTGCACGAGCTTCAGACACTACAACCCTAATTAATACATCCCTGACTGCCACTTTATTGCAGGAAAATAAACAGCTGATGGCTAAAGCCTTCCCAGAGACTCCTGTGCCCTGGAGCACGGGAACACTGCAGCAAGTGACTGAGTTAAATTTCAGACCTCGTACAGGATATCATAGGGATATCCTATAAAGAGGGGGAAAAATGGATTGGGATGAATTTCTTGTGCTCCCCACAAGCTTTACATCCCCAAAACGACAGCCTGGGGACTCGTGCACAGACAGGTTTGCCACAGTAAAATCCACATCGGGATTTCTGAGGTCCTGGGTGCTGAGGGGGCCCGGTGCTCTCGGCTCAGACGATCCTCGTGGCTCTTTTCCCAGCTCTGAAAGCAGCGATTGGGAACACCCAGCTCTGGAGTCAGGTCTGGCTCTTCCCCCCTTTAGGAGGTGCAGTGAGGACCTGACCCAGCTCTGCTGAGAGCATTGGGAGCACTGGGAGCTGTATTTGGCTCTCCTGGGAGCACTGGGAGCTGTGTTTGGCTCTCCTGGGAGCACTGGGAGCTGTATTCGAGTTTGGGTCTCTCTGGACATCGAGGAACAGCAATTTGGCTTCATCTTCCTTGATTCTGTTTGGTCTCCTCAACTCAGGATATTCCATGATGCTCGAATTCTCTATTTGGGCTCTAAACCTCCCCCGAGGTTTGGGGAGAAAGGCTGGAGGGGCAGATTAACCCAGGGCTGGTTTAAATCTGAATTTTCTCCCCAGATAACCCCGTGCCCCAAGCGTGGGCAGCGGTGGCAGCGCTCGGAGGCACCCCGGGATCAAAGCCAGCGGATCCCGGCTGGCAGCGGATCCCGGCTGGCAGCGGATCCCGGCTGGCAGCGGATCCCGGCTGGCAGCGGATCCCTGCCAAAACCCTGGAGAACAGAGACAATGGCAAACCCCTCTGGCTTCCCCCGCAGCCGCCGGAGCCGCCCCAGCTCGGACACCCGCCGCTTTTTTTTTTTCTCTTTGTCCCAAGGACATTGGGGACATCACGTCCGCAGTGCTCCGCGTAGCAGGATAATAATAATTAATAACCATTAGCAACAATAAGGATAATACCAGCACCAGGCCGGACTGACTGTGCAGAAGAGACACTTTTTTTTTTTTCTCCCCCTCACTTTAATGAAAACAATGATTTGACTTTGAAGAAAGTGACTTTTTTTTTTAAGTGAAAGCGGAATCCGCTCCCCTGCCCCCCCCGCACACACTCCTTCTTTGCCCCCTCCCTCCTTTTTTTTTTTTTTTAACTCTCCTTTTTTCTTTTTCTTTTAATACTCTGCGTTCTATCATGCAAATCCCCTTTCAAATTATGAGAGTATTAGAGCCATCAGCGGTAATGTCACCGCCACAAAATGAGAGCAGGGACTTAAGCACCTAACGAACAATGAAATGTGCGAGCCCTGGGACAGGACAATTAAGAACTGGGCTTAGCCAGCCAGGGAAATTTATTGCTATCAAATCCATATTTCTATTTTCCCCCTGAACAGTAACCTATTTGAATATGATTAAAGGGTTTCATTAGAGCTGAGAGAAAGGCCCGTGTCCCGCCGTTCCCTGTGAGCTCACAAACACGCGCGCTTTGGGGAGGAGGAGGAGGACGGGGAAGCAGGGGAGGAAGGAAGGGGATGGGATGTGCACGGGACGGGGTCACCAGTCCAGGGCAGGACAGGGCTCTTCCTGCACCTCCGGTGCTGCTGGAGAAGCTGGGGAAGAGGAGCCAGCACGCACTGAGGGGCATCCCGGGGTGCTGTGGAAAACAGGGATCCGGGCCTTGATGCTGCATCCCAGCTGCTCCTGCTCCCCCCGGGCATGTCACTGTCACCAGG